>NW_027315360.1:0-36616 GCF_023375885.2 Dermacentor andersoni | reverse complement strand
AACACACGCGAGACAGATCGTGCTAAGCATGCCGATGCTGCTCTTTTTAGCACCCGCGCACGGATTTGTGCGAAAACGCGTTTTAAGCATGCACATGCATATTTTGGTAGACGCGGATGAAGTTTTCTGCAAAACCACAAGATGTGCATGCAAATGGTGCTTTTGGCAGAACGCGCACGTGGATTTCTACCAAACGACGTGCTAAGCATGCCGATGCTGCTCTTTTTAGCACCCGCGCACGGATTTGTGCGAAAACGCGTTTTAAGCATGCACATGCATCTTTTGGTAGACGCGGATGAAGTTTTCTGCAAAACCAGAAGATGTGCATGCAAATGGTGCTTTTGGCAGAACGCGCACGTGGATTTCTACCAAACGACGTGCTAAGCATGCCGATGCTGCTCTTTTTAGCACCCGCGCACGGATTTGTGCGAAAACGCGTTTTAAGCATGGACATGCTTCTTTTGGTAGACGCGGATGAAGTTTTCTGCAAAACCACAAGATGTGCATGCAAATGGTGCTTTTGGCAGAACGCGCACGTGGATTTCTACCAAACGACGTGCTAAGCATGCCGATGCTGCTCTTTTTAGCACCCGCTAGAGGATTTGTGCGAAAACGCGTTTTAAGCATGCACATGCATATTTTGGTAGACGCGGATGAAGTTTTCTGCAAAACCACAAGATGTGCATGCAAATGGTGCTTTTGGCAGAACGCGCACGTGGATTTCTACCAAACGACGTGCTAAGCATGCCGATGCTGCTCTTTTTAGCACCCGCGCACGCATTTGTGCGAAAACGCGTTTTAAGCATGCACATGCATCTTTTGGTAGACGCGGATGAAGTTTTCTGCAAAACCACAAGATGTGCACGCAAATGGTGCTTTTGGCAGAACGCGCACGTGGATTTCTACCAAACGACGTGCTAAGCATGCCGATGCTGCTCTTTTTAGCACCCGCGAACGGATTTGTGCGAAAACGCGTTTTAAGCATGCACATGCATCTTTTGGTAGACGCGGATGAAGTTTTCTGCAAAACCACAAGTTGTGCATGCAAATGGTGCTTTTGGCAGAACGCGCACGTGGATTTCTACCAAACGACGTGCTAAGCATGCCGATGCCCCTCTTTTTAGCACCCGCGCACGCATTTGTGCGAAAACGCGTTTTAAGCATGCACATGCATCTTTGGTAGACGCGGATGAAGTTTTCTGCAAAACCACAAGATGTGCATGCAAATGGTGCTTTTTGCAGAACGCGCACGTGGATTTCTACCAAACGACGTGCTAAGCATGCCGATGCTGCTCTTTTTAGCACCCGCGCACGCATTTGTGCGAAAACGCGTTTTAAGCATGCACATGCATCTTTTGGTAGACGCGGATGAAGTTTTCTGCAAAACCACAAGATGTGCATGCAAATGGTGCTTTTGGCAGAACGCGCACGTGGATTTCTACCAAACGACGTGCTAAGCATGCCGATGCTGCTCTTTTTAGCACCCGCGCACGCATTTGTGCGAAAACGCGTTTTAAGCATGCACATGCATCTTTTGGTAGACGCGGATGAAGTTTTCTGCAAAACCACAAGATGTGCATGCAAATGGTGCTTTTGGCAGAACGCGCACGTGGATTTCTACCAAACGACGTGCTAAGCATGCCGATGCTGCTCTTTTTAGCACCCGCGCACGGATTTGTGCGAAAACGCGTTTTAAGCAATCACATGCATCTTTTGGTAGACGCGGATGAAGTTTTCTGCAAAACCACAAGATGTGCATGGAAATGGTGCTTTTGGCAGAACGCGCACGTGGATTTCTACCAAACGACGTGCTAAGCATGCCGATGCTGCTCTTTTTAGCACCCGCGCACGGATTTGTGCGAAAACGCGTTTTAAGCATGCACATGCATCTTTTGGTAGACGCGGATGAAGTTTTCTGCAAAACCACAAGATGTGCATGCAAATGGTGCTTTTGGCAAAACGCGCACGTGGATTTCTACCAAACGACGTGCTAAGCATGCCGACGCTGCTCTTTTTAGCACCCGCGCACGGATTTGTGCGAAAACTCATTTTAAGCATGCACATGCATCTTTTGGTAGACGCGGATGAAGTTTTCTGCAAAACCACAAGATGTGCATGCAAATGGTGCTTTTGGCAGAACGCGCACGTGGATTTCTACCAAACGACGTGCTAAGCATGCCGATGCTGCTCTTTTTAGCACCCGCGCACGGATTTGTGCGAAAACGCGTTTTAAGCATGCACATGCATCTTTTGGTAGACGCGGATGAAGTTTTCTGCAAAACCACAAGATGTGCATGCAAATGGTGCTGTTGGCAGAACGCGCACGTGGATTTCTACCAAACGACGTGCTAAGCATGCCGATGCTGCTCTTTTTAGCACCCGCGCACGGATTTGTGCGAAAACTCATTTTAAGCATGCACATGCATCTTTTGGTAGACGCGGATGAAGTTTTCTGCAAAACCACAAGATGTGCATGCAAATGGTGCTTTTGGCAGAACGCGCACGTGGATTTCTACCAAACGACGTGCTAAGCATGCCGATGCTGCTCTTTTTAGCACACGCGCACGGATTTGTGCGAAAACGCGTTTTAAGCATGCACATGCATCTTTTGGTAGACGCGGATGAAGTTTTCTGCAAAACCACAAGATGTGCATGCAAATGGTGCTGTTGGCAGAACGCGCACGTGGATTTCTACCAAACGACGTGCTAAGCATGCCGATGCTGCTCTTTTTAGCGCCCGCGCAAGGATTTGTGCGAAAACGCGCTTTAAGCGTGTACATGCATCTTTTGGTAGACGCGGAAGAAGTTTTCTGCAAAACCACAAGATGTGCATGCAAATGGTGCTTTTGGCAGAACGCGCACGTGGATTTCTACTGAACGACGTGCTAAGCATGCCGATGCTGCTCTTTTTAGCACCCGCGCACGGATTTGTGCGAAAACGCGTTTTAAGCATGCACATGCATCTTTTGGTAGACGCGGATGAAGTTTTCTGCAAAACCACAAGATGTGCATGCAAATGGTGCTTTTGGCAGAACGCGCACGTGGATTTCTACCAAACGACGTGCTAAGCATGCCGATGCTGCTCTTTTTAGCACCCGCGCACGGATTTGTGCGAAAACGCGTTTTAAGCATGCACATGCATATTTTGGTAGACGCGGATGAAGTTTTCTGCAAAACCACAAGATGTGCATGCAAATGGTGCTTTTGGCAGAACGCGCACGTGGATTTCTACCAAACGACGTGCTAAGCATGCCGATGCTGCTCTTTTTAGCACCCGCGCACGGATTTGTGCGAAAACGCGGTTTAAGCATGCACATGCATCTTTTGGTAGACGCCGATGAAGTTTTCTGCAAAACCACAAGATGTGCATGCAAATGGTGCTTTTTGCAGAACGCGCACGTGCATTTCTACCAAACGACGTGCTAAGCATGCCGATGCTGCTCTTTTTAGCACCCGCGCACGGATTTGTGCGAAAACGCGTTTTAAGCATGCACATGCATCTTTTGGTAGACGCGGATGAAGTTCTCTGCAAAACCACAAGATGTGCATGCAAATGGTGCTTTTGGCAGAACGCGCACGTGGATTTCTACCAAACGACGTGCTAAGCATGCCGATGCTGCTCTTTTTAGCACCCGCGCGCGGATTTGTGCGAAATTGCGTTTTAAGCATGCAAATGCATCTTTTGGTAGACGCGGATGAAGTTTTCTGCAAAACCAGAAGATGTGCATGCAAATGGTGCTTTTGGCAGAACGCGCACGTGGATTTCTACCAAACGACGTGCTAAGCATGCCGATGCTGCTCTTTTTAGCACCCGCGCACGGATTTGTGCGAAAACGCGTTTTAAGCATGGACATGCTTCTTTTGGTAGACGCGGATGAAGTTTTCTGCAAAACCACAAGATGTGCATGCAAATGGTGCTTTTGGCAGAACGCGCACGTGGATTTCTACCAAACGACGTGCTAAGCAGGCCGATGCTGCTCTTTTTAGCACCCGCGCACGGATTTGTGCGAAAACGCATTTTAAGCATGCACATGCATCTTTTGGTAGACGCGGATAAAGTTTTCTGCAAAACCACAAGATGTGCATGCAAATGGTGCTTTTGGCAGAACGCGCACGTGGATTTCTACCAAACGACGTGCTAAGCATGCCGATGCTGCTCTTTTTAGCACCCGCGCAGGCATTTGTGCGAAAACGCGTTTTAAGCATGCACATGCATCTTTTGGTAGACGCGGATGAAGTTTTCTGCAAAACCACAAGATGTGCATGCAAATGGTGCTTTTGGCAGAACGCGCACGTGGATTTCTACCAAACGACGTGCTAAGCATGCCGATGCTGCTCTTTTTAGCACCCGCTAGAGGATTTGTGCGAAAACGCGTTTTAAGCATGCACATGCATATTTTGGTAGACGCGGATGAAGTTTTCTGCAAAACCACAAGATGTGCATGCAAATGGTGCTTTTGGCAGAACGCGCACGTGGATTTCTACCAAACGACGTGCTAAGCATGCCGATGCTGCTCTTTTTAGCACCCGCGCACGCATTTGTGCGAAAACGCGTTTTAAGCATGCACATGCATCTTTTGGTAGACGCGGATGAAGTTTTCTGCAAAACCACAAGATGTGCATGCAAATGGTGCTTTTGGCAGAACGCGCACGTGGATTTCTACCAAACGACGTGCTAAGCATGCCGATGCCCCTCTTTTTAGCACCCGCGCACGCATTTGTGCGAAAACGCGTTTTAAGCATGCACATGCATCTTTTGGTAGACGCGGATGAAGTTTTCTGCAAAACCACAAGATGTGCATGCAAATGGTGCTTTTTGCAGAACGCGCACGTGGATTTCTACCAAACGACGTGCTAAGCATGCCGATGCTGCTCTTTTTAGCACCCGCGCACGCATTTGTGCGAAAACGCGTTTTAAGCATGCACATGCATCTTTTGGTAGACGCGGATGAAGTTTTCTGCAAAACCACAAGATGTGCATGCAAATGGTGCTTTTGGCAGAACGCGCACGTGGATTTCTACCAAACGACGTGCTAAGCATGCCGATGCTGCTCTTTTTAGCACCCGCGCACGCATTTGTGCGAAAACGCGTTTTAAGCATGCACATGCATCTTTTGGTAGACGCGGATGAAGTTTTCTGCAAAACCACAAGATGTGCATGCAAATGGTGCTTTTGGCAGAACGCGCACGTGGATTTCTACCAAACGACGTGCTAAGCATTCCGATGCTGCTCTTTTTAGCACCCGCGCACGGATTTGTGCGAAAACGCGTTTTAAGCAATCACATGCATCTTTTGGTAGACGCGGATGAAGTTTTCTGCAAAACCACAAGATGTGCATGCAAATGGTGCTTTTGGCAGAACGCGCACGTGGATTTCTACCAAACGACGTGCTAAGCATGCCGATGCTGCTCTTTTTAGCACCCGCGCACGGATTTGTGCGAAAACGCGTTTTAAGCATGCACATGCATCTTTTGGTAGACGCGGATGAAGTTTTCTGCAAAACCACAAGATGTGCATGCAAATGGTGCTTTTGGCAAAACGCGCACGTGGATTTCTACCAAACGACGTGCTAAGCATGCCGACGCTGCTCTTTTTAGCACCCGCGCACGGATTTCTGCGAAAACTCATTTTAAGCATGCACATGCATCTTTTGGTAGACGCGGATGAAGTTTTCTGCAAAACCACAAGATGTGCATGCAAATGGTGCTTTTGGCAGAACGCGCACGTGGATTTCTACCAAACGACGTGCTAAGCATGCCGATGCTGCTCTTTTTAGCACCCGCGCACGGATTTGTGCGAAAACGCGTTTTAAGCATGCACATGCATCTTTTGGTAGACGCGGATGAAGTTTTCTGCAAAACCACAAGATGTGCATGCAAATGGTGCTGTTGGCAGAACGCGCACGTGGATTTCTACCAAACGACGTGCTAAGCATGCCGATGCTGCTCTTTTTAGCACCCGCGCACGGATTTGTGCGAAAACGCGTTTTAAGCATGCACATGCATCTTTTGGTTGACGCGGATGAAGTTTTCTGCAAAACCACAAGATGTGCATGCAAATGGTTCTTTTGGCAGAACGCGCACGTGGATTTCTACCAAACGACGTGCTAAGCATGCCGATGCTGCTCTTTTTAGCACCCGCTAGAGGATTTGTGCGAAAACGCGTTTTAAGCATGCACATGCATATTTTGGTAGACGCGGATGAAGTTTTCTGCAAAACCACAAGATGTGCATGCAAATGGTGCTTTTGGCAGAACGCGCACGTGGATTTCTACCAAACGACGTGCTAAGCATGCCGATGCTGCTCTTTTTAGCACCCGCGCACGCATTTGTGCGAAAACGCGTTTTAAGCATGCACATGCATCTTTTGGTAGACGCGGATGAAGTTTTCTGCAAAACCACAAGATGTGCACGCAAATGGTGCTTTTGGCAGAACGCGCACGTGGATTTCTACCAAACGACGTGCTAAGCATGCCGATGCTGCTCTTTTTAGCACCCGCGAACGGATTTGTGCGAAAACGCGTTTTAAGCATGCACATGCATCTTTTGGTAGACGCGGATGAAGTTTTCTGCAAAACCACAAGATGTGCATGCAAATGGTGCTTTTGGCAGAACGCGCACGTGGATTTCTACCAAACGACGTGCTAAGCATGCCGATGCCCCTCTTTTTAGCACCCGCGCACGCATTTGTGCGAAAACGCGTTTTAAGCATGCACATGCATCTTTTGGTAGACGCGGATGAAGTTTTCTGCAAAACCACAAGATGTGCATGCAAATGGTGCTTTTTGCAGAACGCGCACGTGGATTTCTACCAAACGACGTGCTAAGCATGCCGATGCTGCTCTTTTTAGCACCCGCGCACGCATTTGTGCGAAAACGCGTTTTAAGCATGCACATGCATCTTTTGGTAGACGCGGATGAAGTTTTCTGCAAAACCACAAGATGTGCATGCAAATGGTGCTTTTGGCAGAACGCGCACGTGGATTTCTACCAAACGACGTGCTAAGCATGCCGATGCTGCTCTTTTTAGCACCCGCGCACGGATTTGTGCGAAAACGCGTTTTAAGCAATCACATGCATCTTTTGGTAGACGCGGATGAAGTTTTCTGCAAAACCACAAGATGTGCATGCAAATGGTGCTTTTGGCAGAACGCGCACGTGGATTTCTACCAAACGACGTGCTAAGCATGCCGATGCTGCTCTTTTTAGCACCCGCGCACGGATTTGTGCGAAAACGCGTTTTAAGCATGCACATGCATCTTTTGGTAGACGCGGATGAAGTTTTCTGCAAAACCACAAGATGTGCATGCAAATGGTGCTTTTGGCAAAACGCGCACGTGGATTTCTACCAAACGACGTGCTAAGCATGCCGACGCTGCTCTTTTTAGCACCCGCGCACGGATTTGTGCGAAAACTCATTTTAAGCATGCACATGCATCTTTTGGTAGACGCGGATGAAGTTTTCTGCAAAACCACAAGATGTGCATGCAAATGGTGCTTTTGGCAGAACGCGCACGTGGATTTCTACCAAACGACGTGCTAAGCATGCCGATGCTGCTCTTTTTAGCACCCGCGCACGGATTTGTGCGAAAACGCGTTTTAAGCATGCACATGCATCTTTTGGTAGACGCGGATGAAGTTTTCTGCAAAACCACAAGATGTGCATGCAAATGGTGCTGTTGGCAGAACGCGCACGTGGATTTCTACCAAACGACGTGCTAAGCATGCCGATGCTGCTCTTTTTAGCACGCGCGCACGGATTTGTGCGAAAACGCGTTTTAAGCATGCACATGCATCTTTTGGTAGACGCGGATGAAGTTTTCTGCAAAACCACAAGATGTGCATGCAAATGGTGCTTTTGGCAGAACGCGCACGTGGATTTCTACCAAACGACGTGCTAAGCATGCCGATGCTGCTCTTTTTAGCACCCGCTAGAGGATTTGTGCGAAAACGCGTTTTAAGCATGCACATGCATATTTTGGTAGACGCGGATGAAGTTTTCTGCAAAACCACAAGATGTGCATGCAAATGGTGCTTTTGGCAGAACGCGCACGTGGATTTCTACCAAACGACGTGCTAAGCATGCCGATGCTGCTCTTTTTAGCACCCGCGCACGCATTTGTGCGAAAACGCGTTTTAAGCATGCACATGCATCTTTTGGTAGACGCGGATGAAGTTTTCTGCAAAACCACAAGATGTGCACGCAAATGGTGCTTTTGGCAGAACGCGCACGTGGATTTCTACCAAACGACGTGCTAAGCATGCCGATGCTGCTCTTTTTAGCACCCGCGAACGGATTTGTGCGAAAACGCGTTTTAAGCATGCACATGCATCTTTTGGTAGACGCGGATGAAGTTTTCTGCAAAACCACAAGATGTGCATGCAAATGGTGCTTTTGGCAGAACGCGCACGTGGATTTCTACCAAACGACGTGCTAAGCATGCCGATGCCCCTCTTTTTAGCACCCGCGCACGCATTTGTGCGAAAACGCGTTTTAAGCATGCACATGCATCTTTTGGTAGACGCGGATGAAGTTTTCTGCAAAACCACAAGATGTGCATGCAAATGGTGCTTTTTGCAGAACGCGCACGTGGATTTCTACCAAACGACGTGCTAAGCATGCCGATGCTGCTCTTTTTAGCACCCGCGCACGCATTTGTGCGAAAACGCGTTTTAAGCATGCACATGCATCTTTTGGTAGACGCGGATGAAGTTTTCTGCAAAACCACAAGATGTGCATGCAAATGGTGCTTTTGGCAGAACGCGCACGTGGATTTCTACCAAACGACGTGCTAAGCATTCCGATGCTGCTCTTTTTAGCACCCGCGCACGGATTTGTGCGAAAACGCGTTTTAAGCAATCACATGCATCTTTTGGTAGACGCGGATGAAGTTTTCTGCAAAACCACAAGATGTGCATGCAAATGGTGCTTTTGGCAGAACGCGCACGTGGATTTCTACCAAACGACGTGCTAAGCATGCCGATGCTGCTCTTTTTAGCACCCGCGCACGGATTTGTGCGAAAACGCGTTTTAAGCATGCACATGCATCTTTTGGTAGACGCGGATGAAGTTTTCTGCAAAACCACAAGATGTGCATGCAAATGGTGCTTTTGGCAAAACGCGCACGTGGATTTCTACCAAACGACGTGCTAAGCATGCCGACGCTGCTCTTTTTAGCACCCGCGCACGGATTTCTGCGAAAACTCATTTTAAGCATGCACATGCATCTTTTGGTAGACGCGGATGAAGTTTTCTGCAAAACCACAAGATGTGCATGCAAATGGTGCTTTTGGCAGAACGCGCACGTGGATTTCTACCAAACGACGTGCTAAGCATGCCGATGCTGCTCTTTTTAGCACCCGCGCACGGATTTGTGCGAAAACGCGTTTTAAGCATGCACATGCATCTTTTGGTAGACGCGGATGAAGTTTTCTGCAAAACCACAAGATGTGCATGCAAATGGTGCTGTTGGCAGAACGCGCACGTGGATTTCTACCAAACGACGTGCTAAGCATGCCGATGCTGCTCTTTTTAGCACCCGCGCACGGATTTGTGCGAAAACGCGTTTTAAGCATGCACATGCATCTTTTGGTTGACGCGGATGAAGTTTTCTGCAAAACCACAAGATGTGCATGCAAATGGTTCTTTTGGCAGAACGCGCACGTGGATTTCTACCAAACGACGTGCTAAGCATGCCGATGCTGCTCTTTTTAGCACCCGCTAGAGGATTTGTGCGAAAACGCGTTTTAAGCATGCACATGCATATTTTGGTAGACGCGGATGAAGTTTTCTGCAAAACCACAAGATGTGCATGCAAATGGTGCTTTTGGCAGAACGCGCACGTGGATTTCTACCAAACGACGTGCTAAGCATGCCGATGCTGCTCTTTTTAGCACCCGCGCACGCATTTGTGCGAAAACGCGTTTTAAGCATGCACATGCATCTTTTGGTAGACGCGGATGAAGTTTTCTGCAAAACCACAAGATGTGCACGCAAATGGTGCTTTTGGCAGAACGCGCACGTGGATTTCTACCAAACGACGTGCTAAGCATGCCGATGCTGCTCTTTTTAGCACCCGCGAACGGATTTGTGCGAAAACGCGTTTTAAGCATGCACATGCATCTTTTGGTAGACGCGGATGAAGTTTTCTGCAAAACCACAAGATGTGCATGCAAATGGTGCTTTTGGCAGAACGCGCACGTGGATTTCTACCAAACGACGTGCTAAGCATGCCGATGCCCCTCTTTTTAGCACCCGCGCACGCATTTGTGCGAAAACGCGTTTTAAGCATGCACATGCATCTTTTGGTAGACGCGGATGAAGTTTTCTGCAAAACCACAAGATGTGCATGCAAATGGTGCTTTTTGCAGAACGCGCACGTGGATTTCTACCAAACGACGTGCTAAGCATGCCGATGCTGCTCTTTTTAGCACCCGCGCACGCATTTGTGCGAAAACGCGTTTTAAGCATGCACATGCATCTTTTGGTAGACGCGGATGAAGTTTTCTGCAAAACCACAAGATGTGCATGCAAATGGTGCTTTTGGCAGAACGCGCACGTGGATTTCTACCAAACGACGTGCTAAGCATGCCGATGCTGCTCTTTTTAGCACCCGCGCACGGATTTGTGCGAAAACGCGTTTTAAGCAATCACATGCATCTTTTGGTAGACGCGGATGAAGTTTTCTGCAAAACCACAAGATGTGCATGCAAATGGTGCTTTTGGCAGAACGCGCACGTGGATTTCTACCAAACGACGTGCTAAGCATGCCGATGCTGCTCTTTTTAGCACCCGCGCACGGATTTGTGCGAAAACGCGTTTTAAGCATGCACATGCATCTTTTGGTAGACGCGGATGAAGTTTTCTGCAAAACCACAAGATGTGCATGCAAATGGTGCTTTTGGCAAAACGCGCACGTGGATTTCTACCAAACGACGTGCTAAGCATGCCGACGCTGCTCTTTTTAGCACCCGCGCACGGATTTGTGCGAAAACTCATTTTAAGCATGCACATGCATCTTTTGGTAGACGCGGATGAAGTTTTCTGCAAAACCACAAGATGTGCATGCAAATGGTGCTTTTGGCAGAACGCGCACGTGGATTTCTACCAAACGACGTGCTAAGCATGCCGATGCTGCTCTTTTTAGCACCCGCGCACGGATTTGTGCGAAAACGCGTTTTAAGCATGCACATGCATCTTTTGGTAGACGCGGATGAAGTTTTCTGCAAAACCACAAGATGTGCATGCAAATGGTGCTGTTGGCAGAACGCGCACGTGGATTTCTACCAAACGACGTGCTAAGCATGCCGATGCTGCTCTTTTTAGCACCCGCGCACGGATTTGTGCGAAAACGCGTTTTAAGCATGCACATGCATCTTTTGGTAGACGCGGATGAAGTTTTCTGCAAAACCACAAGATGTGCATGCAAATGGTGCTTTTGGCAGAACGCGCACGTGGATTTCTACCAAACGACGTGCTAAGCATGCCGATGCTGCTCTTTTTAGCACCCGCTAGAGGATTTGTGCGAAAACGCGTTTTAAGCATGCACATGCATATTTTGGTAGACGCGGATGAAGTTTTCTGCAAAACCACAAGATGTGCATGCAAATGGTGCTTTTGGCAGAACGCGCACGTGGATTTCTACCAAACGACGTGCTAAGCATGCCGATGCTGCTCTTTTTAGCACCCGCGCACGCATTTGTGCGAAAACGCGTTTTAAGCATGCACATGCATCTTTTGGTAGACGCGGATGAAGTTTTCTGCAAAACCACAAGATGTGCACGCAAATGGTGCTTTTGGCAGAACGCGCACGTGGATTTCTACCAAACGACGTGCTAAGCATGCCGATGCTGCTCTTTTTAGCACCCGCGAACGGATTTGTGCGAAAACGCGTTTTAAGCATGCACATGCATCTTTTGGTAGACGCGGATGAAGTTTTCTGCAAAACCACAAGATGTGCATGCAAATGGTGCTTTTGGCAGAACGCGCACGTGGATTTCTACCAAACGACGTGCTAAGCATGCCGATGCCCCTCTTTTTAGCACCCGCGCACGCATTTGTGCGAAAACGCGTTTTAAGCATGCACATGCATCTTTTGGTAGACGCGGATGAAGTTTTCTGCAAAACCACAAGATGTGCATGCAAATGGTGCTTTTTGCAGAACGCGCACGTGGATTTCTACCAAACGACGTGCTAAGCATGCCGATGCTGCTCTTTTTAGCACCCGCGCACGCATTTGTGCGAAAACGCGTTTTAAGCATGCACATGCATCTTTTGGTAGACGCGGATGAAGTTTTCTGCAAAACCACAAGATGTGCATGCAAATGGTGCTTTTGGCAGAACGCGCACGTGGATTTCTACCAAACGACGTGCTAAGCATGCCGATGCTGCTCTTTTTAGCACCCGCGCACGCATTTGTGCGAAAACGCGTTTTAAGCATGCACATGCATCTTTTGGTAGACGCGGATGAAGTTTTCTGCAAAACCACAAGATGTGCATGCAAATGGTGCTTTTGGCAGAACGCGCACGTGGATTTCTACCAAACGACGTGCTAAGCATGCCGATGCTGCTCTTTTTAGCACCCGCGCACGGATTTGTGCGAAAACGCGTTTTAAGCAATCACATGCATCTTTTGGTAGACGCGGATGAAGTTTTCTGCAAAACCACAAGATGTGCATGCAAATGGTGCTTTTGGCAGAACGCGCACGTGGATTTCTACCAAACGACGTGCTAAGCATGCCGATGCTGCTCTTTTTAGCACCCGCGCACGCATTTGTGCGAAAACGCGTTTTAAGCATGCACATGCATCTTTTGGTAGACGCGGATGAAGTTTTCTGCAAAACCACAAGATGTGCATGCAAATGGTGCTTTTGGCAGAACGCGCACGTGGATTTCTACCAAACGACGTGCTAAGCATGCCGATGCTGCTCTTTTTAGCACCCGCGCACGGATTTGTGCGAAAACGCGTTTTAAGCAATCACATGCATCTTTTGGTAGACGCGGATGAAGTTTTCTGCAAAACCACAAGATGTGCATGCAAATGGTGCTTTTGGCAGAACGCGCACGTGGATTTCTACCAAACGACGTGCTAAGCATGCCGATGCTGCTCTTTTTAGCACCCGCGCACGGATTTGTGCGAAAACGCGTTTTAAGCATGCACATGCATCTTTTGGTAGACGCGGATGAAGTTTTCTGCAAAACCACAAGATGTGCATGCAAATGGTGCTTTTGGCAAAACGCGCACGTGGATTTCTACCAAACGACGTGCTAAGCATGCCGACGCTGCTCTTTTTAGCACCCGCGCACGGATTTGTGCGAAAACTCATTTTAAGCATGCACATGCATCTTTTGGTAGACGCGGATGAAGTTTTCTGCAAAACCACAAGATGTGCATGCAAATGGTGCTTTTGGCAGAACGCGCACGTGGATTTCTACCAAACGACGTGCTAAGCATGCCGATGCTGCTCTTTTTAGCACCCGCGCACGGATTTGTGCGAAAACGCGTTTTAAGCATGCACATGCATCTTTTGGTAGACGCGGATGAAGTTTTCTGCAAAACCACAAGATGTGCATGCAAATGGTGCTGTTGGCAGAACGCGCACGTGGATTTCTACCAAACGACGTGCTAAGCATGCCGATGCTGCTCTTTTTAGCACCCGCGCACGGATTTGTGCGAAAACGCGTTTTAAGCATGCACATGCATCTTTTGGTAGACGCGGATGAAGTTTTCTGCAAAACCACAAGATGTGCATGCAAATGGTGCTTTTGGCAGAACGCGCACGTGGATTTCTACCAAACGACGTGCTAAGCATGCCGATGCTGCTCTTTTTAGCACCCGCTAGAGGATTTGTGCGAAAACGCGTTTTAAGCATGCACATGCATATTTTGGTAGACGCGGATGAAGTTTTCTGCAAAACCACAAGATGTGCATGCAAATGGTGCTTTTGGCAGAACGCGCACGTGGATTTCTACCAAACGACGTGCTAAGCATGCCGATGCTGCTCTTTTTAGCACCCGCGCACGCATTTGTGCGAAAACGCGTTTTAAGCATGCACATGCATCTTTTGGTAGACGCGGATGAAGTTTTCTGCAAAACCACAAGATGTGCACGCAAATGGTGCTTTTGGCAGAACGCGCACGTGGATTTCTACCAAACGACGTGCTAAGCATGCCGATGCTGCTCTTCTTAGCACCCGCGAACGGATTTGTGCGAAAACGCGTTTTAAGCATGCACATGCATCTTTTGGTAGACGCGGATGAAGTTTTCTGCAAAACCACAAGATGTGCATGCAAATGGTGCTTTTGGCAGAACGCGCACGTGGATTTCTACCAAACGACGTGCTAAGCATGCCGATGCCCCTCTTTTTAGCACCCGCGCACGCATTTGTGCGAAAACGCGTTTTAAGCATGCACATGCATCTTTTGGTAGACGCGGATGAAGTTTTCTGCAAAACCACAAGATGTGCATGCAAATGGTGCTTTTTGCAGAACGCGCACGTGGATTTCTACCAAACGACGTGCTAAGCATGCCGATGCTGCTCTTTTTAGCACCCGCGCACGCATTTGTGCGAAAACGCGTTTTAAGCATGCACATGCATCTTTTGGTAGACGCGGATGAAGTTTTCTGCAAAACCACAAGATGTGCATGCAAATGGTGCTTTTGGCAGAACGCGCACGTGGATTTCTACCAAACGACGTGCTAAGCATGCCGATGCTGCTCTTTTTAGCACCCGCGCACGCATTTGTGCGAAAACGCGTTTTAAGCATGCACATGCATCTTTTGGTAGACGCGGATGAAGTTTTCTGCAAAACCACAAGATGTGCATGCAAATGGTGCTTTTGGCAGAACGCGCACGTGGATTTCTACCAAACGACGTGCTAAGCATGCCGATGCTGCTCTTTTTAGCACCCGCGCACGGATTTGTGCGAAAACGCGTTTTAAGCAATCACATGCATCTTTTGGTAGACGCGGATGAAGTTTTCTGCAAAACCACAAGATGTGCATGCAAATGGTGCTTTTGGCAGAACGCGCACGTGGATTTCTACCAAACGACGTGCTAAGCATGCCGATGCTGCTCTTTTTAGCACCCGCGCACGGATTTGTGCGAAAACGCGTTTTAAGCATGCACATGCATCTTTTGGTAGACGCGGATGAAGTTTTCTGCAAAACCACAAGATGTGCATGCAAATGGTGCTTTTGGCAAAACGCGCACGTGGATTTCTACCAAACGACGTGCTAAGCATGCCGATGCTGCTCTTTTTAGCACCCGCGCACGGATTTGTGCGAAAACGCGTTTTAAGCATGCACATGCATCTTTTGGTAGACGCGGATGAAGTTTTCTGCAAAACCACAAGATGTGCATGCAAATGGTGCTTTTGGCAGAACGCGCACGTGGATTTCTACTGAACGACGTGCTAAGCATACCGATGCTGCTCTTTTTAGCACCCGCGAACGGATTTGTGCGAAAACGCGTTTTAAGCATGCACATGCATCTTTTGGTAGACGCGGATGAAGTTTTCTGCAAAACCACAAGATGTGCATGCAAATGGTGCTTTTGGCAGAACGCGCACGTGGATTTCTACCAAACGACGTGCTAAGCATGCCGATGCTGCTCTTTTTAGCACCCGCGCACGGATTTGTGCGAAAACGCGTTTTAAGCATGCACATGCATTTTTTGGTAGACGCGGATGAAGTTTTCTGCAAAACCACAAGATGTGCATGCAAATGGTGCTTTTGGCACAACGCGCACGTGGATTTCTACCAAACGACGTGCTAAGCATGCCGATGCTGCTCTTTTTAGCACCCGCGCACGGATTTGTGCGAAAACGCGTTTTAAGCATGCACATGCATCTTTTGGTAGACGCGGATGAAGTTTTCTGCAAAACGACAAGATGTGCATGCAAATGGTGCTTTTGGCAGAACGCGCACGTGGATTTCTACCAAACGACGTGCTAAGCATGCCGATGCTGCTCTTTTTAGCGCCCGCGCAAGGATTTGTGCGAAAACGCGTTTTAAGCATGTACATGCATCTTTTGGTAGACGCGGATGAAGTTTTCTGCAAAACCACAAGATGTGCATGCAAATGGTGCTTTTGGCAGAACGCGCACGTGGATTTCTACCAAACGACGTGCTAAGCATGCCGATGCTGCTCTTTTTAGCGCCCGCGCAAGGATTTGTGCGAAAACGCGTTTTAAGCATGTACATGCATCTTTTGGTAGACGCGGATGAAGTTTTCTGCAAAACCACAAGATGTGCATGCAAATGGTGCTTTTGGCAGAACGCGCACGTGGATTTCTACCAAACGACGTGCTAAGCATGCCGATGCTGCTCTTTTTAGCACCCGCGCACGCATTTGTGCGAAAACGCGTTTTAAGCATGCACATGCATCTTTTGGTAGACGCGGATGAAGTTTTCTGCAAAACCACAAGATGTGCATGCAAATGGTGCTTTTGGCAGAACGCGCACGTGGATTTCTACTGAACGACGTGCTAAGCATACCGATGCTGCTCTTTTTAGCACCCGCGAACGGATTTGTGCGAAAACGCGTTTTAAGCATGCACATGCATCTTTTGGTAGACGCGGATGAAGTTTTCTGCAAAACCACAAGATGTGCATGCAAATGGTGCTTTTGGGAGAACGCGCACGTGGATTTCTACCAAACGACGTGCTAAGCATGCCGATGCTGCTCTTTTTAGCACCCGCGCACGGATTTGTGCGAAAACGCGTTTTAAGCATGCACATGCATCTTTTGGTAGACGCGGATGAAGTTTTCTGCAAAACCACAAGATGTGCATGCAAATGGTGCTTTTGGCAGAACGCGCACGTGGATTTCTACCAAACGACGTGCTAAGCATGCCGATGCTGCTCTTTTTAGCACCCGCTAGAGGATTTGTGCGAAAACGCGTTTTAAGCATGCACATGCATATTTTGGTAGACGCGGATGAAGTTTTCTGCAAAACCACAAGATGTGCATGCAAATGGTGCTTTTGGCAGAACGCGCACGTGGATTTCTACCAAACGACGTGCTAAGCATGCCGATGCTGCTCTTTTTAGCACCCGCGCACGCATTTGTGCGAAAACGCGTTTTAAGCATGCACATGCACCTTTTGGTAGACGCGGATGAAGTTTTCTGCAAAACCACAAGATGTGCATGCAAATGGTGCTTTTGGCAGAACGCGCACGTGGATTTCTACCAAACGACGTGCTAAGCATGCCGATGCCCCTCTTTTTAGCACCCGCGCACGCATTTGTGCGAAAACGCGTTTTAAGCATGCACATGCATCTTTTGGTAGACGCGGATGAAGTTTTCTGCAAAACCACAAGATGTGCATGCAAATGGTGCTTTTTGCAGAACGCGCACGTGGATTTCTACCAAACGACGTGCTAAGCATGCCGATGCTGCTCTTTTTAGCATCCGCGCACGCATTTGTGCGAAAACGCGTTTTAAGCATGCACATGCATCTTTTGGTAGACGCGGATGAAGTTTTCTGCAAAACCACAAGATGTGCATGCAAATGGTGCTTTTGGCAGAACGCGCACGTGGATTTCTACCAAACGACGTGCTAAGCATGCCGATGCTGCTCTTTTTAGCACCCGCGCACGCATTTGTGCGAAAACGCGTTTTAAGCATGCACATGCATCTTTTGGTAGACGCGGATGAAGTTTTCTGCAAAACCACAAGATGTGCATGCAAATGGTGCTTTTGGCAGAACGCGCACGTGGATTTCTACCAAACGACGTGCTAAGCATGCCGATGCTGCTCTTTTTAGCACCCGCGCACGGATTTTTGCGAAAACGCGTTTTAAGCAATCACATGCATCTTTTGGTAGACGCGGATGAAGTTTTCTGCAAAACCACAAGATGTGCATGCAAATGGTGCTTTTGGCAGAACGCGCACGTGGATTTCTACCAAACGACGTGCTAAGCATGCCGATGCTGCTCTTTTTAGCACCCGCGAACGGATTTGTGCGAAAACGCGTTTTAAGCATGCACATGCATCTTTTGGTAGACGCGGATGAAGTTTTCTGCAAAACCACAAGATGTGCATGCAAATGGTGCTTTTGGCAGAACGCGCACGTGGATTTCTACCAAACGACGTGCTAAGCATGCCGACGCTGCACTTTTTAGCACCCGCGCACGGATTTGTGCGAAAACGCATTTTAAGCATGCACATGCATCTTTTGGTAGACGCGGATGAAGTTTTCTGCAAAACCACAAGATGTGCATGGAAATGGTGCTTTTGGCAGAACGCGCCCGTGGATTTCTACCAAACGACGTGCTAAGCATGCCGATGCTGCTCTTTTTAGCACCCGCGCACGGATTTGTGGGAAAACGCGTTTTAAGCATGCACATGCATCTTTTGGTAGACGCGGATGAAGTTTTCTGCAAAACCACAAGATGTGCATGCAAATGGTGCTGTTGGCAGAACGCGCACGTGGATTTCTACCAAACGACGTGCTAAGCATGCCGATGCTGCTCTTTTTAGCACCCGCGCACGGATTTGTGCGAAAACGCGTTTTAAGCATGCACATGCATCTTTTGGTAGACGCGGATGAAGTTTTCTGCAAAACCACAAGATGTGCATGCAAATGGTGCTTTTGGCAGAACGCGCACGTGGATTTCTACCAAACGACGTGCTAAGCATGCCGATGCTGCTCTTTTTAGCGCCCGCGCAAGGATTTGTGCGAAAACGCGTTTTAAGCATGTACATGCATCTTTTGGTAGACGCGGATGAAGTTTTCTGCAAAACCACAAGATGTGCATGCAAATGGTGCTTTTGGCAGAACGCGCACGTGGATTTCTACCAAACGACGTGCTAAGCATGCCGATGCTGCTCTTTTTAGCACCCGCGCACGCATTTGTGCGAAAACGCGTTTTAAGCATGCACATGCATCTTTTGGTAGACGCGGATGAAGTTTTCTGCAAAACCACAAGATGTGCATGCAAATGGTGCTTTTGGCAGAACGCGCACGTGGATTTCTACTGAACGACGTGCTAAGCATACCGATGCTGCTCTTTTTAGCACCCGCGAACGGATTTGTGCGAAAACGCGTTTTAAGCATGCACATGCATCTTTTGGTAGACGCGGATGAAGTTTTCTGCAAAACCACAAGATGTGCATGCAAATGGTGCTTTTGGCAGAACGCGCCCGTGGATTTCTACCAAACGACGTGCTAAGCATGCCGATGCTGCTCTTTTTAGCACCCGCGCACGGATTTGTGGGAAAACGCGTTTTAAGCATGCACATGCATCTTTTGGTAGACGCGGATGAAGTTTTCTGCAAAACCACAAGATGTGCATGCAAATGGTGCTGTTGGCAGAACGCGCACGTGGATTTCTACCAAACGACGTGCTAAGCATGCCGATGCTGCTCTTTTTAGCACCCGCGCACGGATTTGTGCGAAAACGCGTTTTAAGCATGCACATGCATCTTTTGGTAGACGCGGATGAAGTTTTCTGCAAAACCACAAGATGTGCATGCAAATGGTGCTTTTGGCAGAACGCGCACGTGGATTTCTACCAAACGACGTGCTAAGCATGCCGATGCTGCTCTTTTTAGCGCCCGCGCAAGGATTTGTGCGAAAACGCGTTTTAAGCATGTACATGCATCTTTTGGTAGACGCGGATGAAGTTTTCTGCAAAACCACAAGATGTGCATGCAAATGGTGCTTTTGGCAGAACGCGCACGTGGATTTCTACCAAACGACGTGCTAAGCATGCCGATGCTGCTCTTTTTAGCACCCGCGCACGCATTTGTGCGAAAACGCGTTTTAAGCATGCACATGCATCTTTTGGTAGACGCGGATGAAGTTTTCTGCAAAACCACAAGATGTGCATGCAAATGGTGCTTTTGGCAGAACGCGCACGTGGATTTCTACTGAACGACGTGCTAAGCATACCGATGCTGCTCTTTTTAGCACCCGCGAACGGATTTGTGCGAAAACGCGTTTTAAGCATGCACATGCATCTTTTGGTAGACGCGGAAGAAGTTTTCTGCAAAAGCACAAGATGTGCATGCAAATGGTGCTTTTGGCAGAACGCGCACGTGGATTTCTACCAAACGACGTGCTAAGCATGCCGATGCTGCTCTTTTTAGCACCCGCGCACGGATTTGTGCGAAAACGCGTTTTAAGCATGCACATGCATCTTTTGGTAGACGCGGATGAAGTTTTCTGCAAAACCACAAGATGTGCATGCAAATGGTGCTTTTGGCAGAACGCGCACGTGAATTTCTATCAAACGACGTGCTAAGCATGCCGATGCTGCTCTTTTTAGCACCCGCGCACGGATTTGTGCGAAAACGCGTTTTAAGCATGCACATGCATCTTTTGGTAGACGCGGATGAAGTTTTCTGCGAAACGACAAGATGTGCATGCAAATGGTGCTTTTGGCAGAACGCGCACGTGGATTTCTACCAAACGACGTGCTAAGCATGCCGATGCTGCTCTTTTTAGCGCCCGCGCAAGGATTTGTGCGAAAACGCGTTTTAAGCATGTACATGCATCTTTTGGTAGACGCGGATGAAGTTTTCTGCAAAACCACAAGATGTGCATGCAAATGGTGCTTTTGGCAGAACGCGCACGTGGATTTCTACCAAACGACGTGCTAAGCATGCCGACGCTGCTCTTTTTAGCACCCGCGCACGGATTTGTGCGAAAACGCATTTTAAGCATGCACATGCATCTTTTGGTAGACGCGGATGAAGTTTTCTGCAAAACCACAAGATGTGCATGGAAATGGTGCTTTTGGCAGAACGCGCACGTGGATTTCTACCAAACGACGTGCTAAGCATGCCGATGCTGCTCTTTTTAGCACCCGCGCACGGATTTGTGGGAAAACGCGTTTTAAGCATGCACATGCATCTTTTGGTAGACGCGGATGAAGTTTTCTGCAAAACCACAAGATGTGCATGCAAATGGTGCTGTTGGCAGAACGCGCACGTGGATTTCTACCAAACGACGTGCTAAGCATGCCGATGCTGCTCTTTTTAGCACCCGCGCACGGATTTGTGCGAAAACGCGTTTTAAGCATGCACATGCATCTTTTGGTAGACGCGGATGAAGTTTTCTGCAAAACCACAAGATGTGCATGCAAATGGTGCTTTTGGCAGAACGCGCACGTGGATTTCTACTGAACGACGTGCTAAGCATACCGATGCTGCTCTTTTTAGCACCCGCGAACGGATTTGTGCGAAAACGCGTTTTAAGCATGCACATGCATCTTTTGGTAGACGCGGATGAAGTTTTCTGCAAAACCACAAGATGTGCATGCAAATGGTGCTTTTGGCAGAACGCGCACGTGGATTTCTACCAAACGACGTGCTAAGCATGCCGATGCTGCTCTTTTTAGCACCCGCGCACGGATTTGTGCGAAAACGCGTTTTAAGCATGCACATGCATCTTTTGGTAGACGCGGATAAAGTGTTCTGCAAAACCACAAGATGTGCATGCAAATGGTGCTTTTGGCAGAACGCGCACGTGGATTTCTACCAAACGACGTGCTAAGCATGCCGATGCTGCTCTTTTTAGCACCCGCGCACGGATTTGTGCGAAAACGCGTTTTAAGCATGCACATGCATCTTTTGGTAGACGCGGATGAAGTTTTCTGCGAAACGACAAGATGTGCATGCAAATGGTGCTTTTGGCAGAACGCGCACGTGGATTTCTACCAAACGACGTGCTAAGCATGCCGATGCTGCTCTTTTTAGCGCCCGCGCAAGGATTTGTGCGAAAACGCGTTTTAAGCATGTACATGCATCTTTTGGTAGACGCGGATGAAGTTTTCTGCAAAACCACAAGATGTGCATGCAAATGGTGCTTTTGGCAGAACGCGCACGTGGATTTCTACCAAACGACGTGCTAAGCATGCCGATGCTGCTCTTTTTAGCGCCCGCGCAAGGATTTGTGCGAAAAGGCGTTTTAAGCATGTACATGCATCTTTTGGTAGACGCGGATGAAGTTTTCTGCAAAACCACAAGATGTGCATGCAAATGGTGCTTTTGGCAGAACGCGCACGTGGATTTCTACCAAACGACGTGCTAAGCATGCCGATGCTGCTCTTTTTAGCACCCGCGCACGCATTTGTGCGAAAACGCGTTTTAAGGATGCACATGCATCTTTTGGTAGACGCGGATGAAGTTTTCTGCAAAACCACAAGATGTGCATGCAAATGGTGCTTTTGGCAGAACGCGCACGTGGATTTCTACTGAACGACGTGCTAAGCATACCGATGCTGCTCTTTTTAGCACCCGCGAACGGATTTGTGCGAAAACGCGTTTTAAGCATGCACATGCATCTTTTGGTAGACGCGGATGAAGTTTTCTGCAAAACCACAAGATGTGCATGCAAATGGTGCTTTTGGCAGAACGCGCACGTGGATTTCTACCAAACGACGTGCTAAGCATGCCGATGCTGCTCTTTTTAGCACCCGCGCACGGATTTGTGCGAAAACGCGTTTTAAGCATGCTCATGCATCTTTTGGTAGACGCGGATGAAGTTTTCTGCAAAACCACAAGATGTGCATGCAAATGGTGCTTTTGGCAGAACGCGCACGTGGATTTCTACCAAACGACGTGCTAAGCATGCCGATGCTGCTCTTTTTAGCACCCGCGCACGGATTTGTGCGAAAACGCGTTTTAAGCATGCACATGCATCTTTTGGTAGACGCGGATGAAGTTTTCTGCAAAACCACAAGATGTGCATGCAAATGGTGCTTTTGGCAGAACGCGCGCGTGGATTTCTACCAAACGACGCGCTAAGCATGCCGATGCTGCTCTTTTTAGCGCCCGCGCAAGGATTTGTGCGAAAACGCGTTTTAAGTATGTACATGCATCTTTTGGTAGACGCGGATGAAGTTTTCTGCAAAACCACAAGATGTGCATGCAAATGGTGCTTTTGGCAGAACGCGCACGTGGATTTCTACCAAACGACGTGCTAAGCATGCCGATGCTGCTCTTTTTAGCACCCGCGCACGGATTTGTGCGAAAACGCGTTTTAAGCATGCACATGCATCTTTTGGTAGACGCGGATGAAGTTTTCTGCAAAACCACAAGATGTGCATGCAAATGGTGCTGTTGGCAGAACGCGCACGTGGATTTCTACCAAACGACGTGCTAAGCATGCCGATGCTGCTCTTTTTAGCACCCGCGCACGGATTTGTGCGAAAACGCGTTTTAAGCATGCACATGCATCTTTTGGTAGACGCGGATGAAGTTTTCTGCAAAACCACAAGATGTGCATGCAAATGGTGCTTTTGGCAGAACGCGCACGTGGATTTCTACCAAACGACGTGCTAAGCATGCCGATGCTGCTCTTTTTAGCACCCGCGCAGGCATTTGTGCGAAAACGCGTTTTAAGCATGCACATGCATCTTTTGGTAGACGCGGATGAAGTTTTCTGCAAAACCACAAGATGTGCATGCAAATGGTGCTGTTGGCAGAACGCGCACGTGGATTTCTACCAAACGACGTGCTAAGCATGCCGATGCTGCTCTTTTTAGCACCCGCGCACGGATTTGTGCGAAAACGCGTTTTAAGCATGCACATGCATCTTTTGGTAGACGCGGATGAAGTTTTCTGCAAAACCACAAGATGTGCATGCAAATGGTGCTTTTGGCAGAACGCGCACGTGGATTTCTACCAAACGACGTGCTAAGCATGCCGATGCTGCTCTTTTTAGCACCCGCGCAGGCATTTGTGCGAAAACGCGTTTTAAGCATGCACATGCATCTTTTGGTAGACGCGGATGAAGTTTTCTGCAAAACCACAAGATGTGCATGCAAATGGTGCTTTTGGCAGAACGCGCACGTGGATTTCTACCAAACGACGTGCTAAGCATGCCGATGCTGCTCTTTTTAGCACCCGCTAGAGGATTTGTGCGAAAACGCGTTTTAAGCATGCACATGCATATTTTGGTAGACGCGGATGAAGTTTTCTGCAAAACCACAAGATGTGCATGCAAATGGTGCTTTTGGCAGAACGCGCACGTGGATTTCTACCAAACGACGTGCTAAGCATGCCGATGCTGCTCTTTTTAGCACCCGCGCACGCATTTGTGCGAAAACGCGTTTTAAGCATGCACATGCATCTTTTGGTAGACGCGGATGAAGTTTTCTGCAAAACCACAAGATGTGCACGCAAATGGTGCTTTTGGCAGAACGCGCACGTGGATTTCTCCCAAACGACGTGCTAAGCATGCCGATGCTGCTCTTTTTAGCACCCGCGAACGGATTTGTGCGAAAACGCGTTTTAAGCATGCACATGCATCTTTTGGTAGACGCGGATGAAGTTTTCTGCAAAACCACAAGATGTGCATGCAAATGGTGCTTTTGGCAGAACGCGCACGTGGATTTCTACCAAACGACGTGCTAAGCATGCCGATGCTGCTCTTTTTAGCACCCGCGCAGGCATTTGTGCGAAAACGCGTTTTAAGCATGCACATGCATCTTTTGGTAGACGCGGATGAAGTTTTCTGCAAAACCACAAGATGTGCATGCAAATGGTGCTTTTGGCAGAACGCGCACGTGGATTTCTACCAAACGACGTGCTAAGCATGCCGATGCTGCTCTTTTTAGCACCCGCTAGAGGATTTGTGCGAAAACGCGTTTTAAGCATGCACATGCATATTTTGGTAGACGCGGATGAAGTTTTCTGCAAAACCACAAGATGTGCATGCAAATGGTGCTTTTGGCAGAACGCGCACGTGGATTTCTACCAAACGACGTGCTAAGCATGCCGATGCTGCTCTTTTTAGCACCCGCGCACGCATTTGTGCGAAAACGCGTTTTAAGCATGCACATGCATCTTTTGGTAGACGCGGATGAAGTTTTCTGCAAAACCACAAGATGTGCACGCAAATGGTGCTTTTGGCAGAACGCGCACGTGGATTTCTCCCAAACGACGTGCTAAGCATGCCGATGCTGCTCTTTTTAGCACCCGCGAACGGATTTGTGCGAAAACGCGTTTTAAGCATGCACATGCATCTTTTGGTAGACGCGGATGAAGTTTTCTGCAAAACCACAAGATGTGCATGCAAATGGTGCTTTTGGCAGAACGCGCACGTGGATTTCTACCAAACGACGTGCTAAGCATGCCGATGCCCCTCTTTTTAGCACCCGCGCACGCATTTGTGCGAAAACGCGTTTTAAGCATGCACATGCATCTTTTGGTAGACGCGGATGAAGTTTTCTGCAAAACCACAAGATGTGCATGCAAATGGTGCTTTTGGCAGAACGCGCACGTGGATTTCTACCAAACGACGTGCTAAGCATGCCGATGCTGCTCTTTTTAGCACCCGCGCACGCATTTGTGCGAAAACGCGTTTTAAGCATGCACATGCATCTTTTGGTAGACGCGGATGAAGTTTTTTGCAAAACCACAAGATGTGCATGCAAATGGTGCTTTTGGCAGAACGCGCACGTGGATTTCTACTGAACGACGTGCTAAGCATGCCGATGCTGCTCTTTTTAGCACCCGCGCACGGATTTGTGCGAAAACGCGTTTTAAGCATGCACATGCATCTTTTGGTAGACGCGGATGAAGTTTTCTGCAAAACCACAAGATGTGCATGCAAATGGTGCTTTTGGCAGAACGCGCACGTGGATTTCTACCAAACGACGTGCTAAGCATGCCGATGCTGCTCTTTTTAGCACCCGCGCACGGATTTGTGCGAAAACGCGTTTTAAGCATGCACATGCATATTTTGGTAGACGCGGATGAAGTTTTCTGCAAAACCACAAGATGTGCATGCAAATGGTGCTTTTGGCAGAACGCGCACGTGGATTTCTACCAAACGACGTGCTAAGCATGCCGATGCTGCTCTTTTTAGTACCCGCGCACGGATTTGTGCGAAAACGCGGTTTAAGCATGCACATGCATCTTTTGGTAGACGCGGATGAAGTTTTCTGCAAAACCACAAGATGTGCATGCAAATGGTGCTTTTTGCAGAACGCGCACGTGCATTTCTACCAAACGACGTGCTAAGCATGCCGATGCTGCTCTTTTTAGCACCCGCGCACGGATTTGTGCGAAAACGCGTTTTAAGCATGCACATGCATCTTTTGGTAGACGCGGATGAAGTTCTCTGCAAAACCACAAGATGTGCATGCAAATGGTGCTTTTGGCAGAACGCGCACGTGGATTTCTACCAAACGACGTGCTAAGCATGCCGATGCTGCTCTTTTTAGCACCCGCGCACGCATTTGTGCGAAACGCGTTTTAAGCATGCACATGCATCTTTTGGTAGACGCGGATGAAGTTTTCTGCAAAACCACAAGATGTGCACGCAAATGGTGCTTTTGGCAGAACGCGCACGTGGATTTCTCCCAAACGACGTGCTAAGCATGCCGATGCTGCTCTTTTTAGCACCCGCGAACGGATTTGTGCGAAAACGCGTTTTAAGCATGCACATGCATCTTTTGGTAGACGCGGATGAAGTTTTCTGCAAAACCACAAGATGTGCATGCAAATGGTGCTTTTGGCAGAACGCGCACGTGGATTTCTACCAAACGACGTGCTAAGCATGCCGATGCCCCTCTTTTTAGCACCCGCGCACGCATTTGTGCGAAAACGCGTTTTAAGCATGCACATGCATCTTTTGGTAGACGCGGATGAAGTTTTTCTGCAAAACCACAAGATGTGCATGCAAATGGTGCTTTTGGCAGAACGCGCACGTGGATTTCTACCAAACGACGTGCTAAGCATGCCGATGCTGCTCTTTTTAGCACCCGCGCACGCATTTGTGCGAAAACGCGTTTTAAGCATGCACATGCATCTTTTGGTAGACGCGGATGAAGTTTTTTGCAAAACCACAAGATGTGCATGCAAATGGTGCTTTTGGCAGAACGCGCACGTGGATTTCTACTGAACGACGTGCTAAGCATGCCGATGCTGCTCTTTTTAGCACCCGCGCACGGATTTGTGCGAAAACGCGTTTTAAGCATGCACATGCATCTTTTGGTAGACGCGGATGAAGTTTTCTGCAAAACCACAAGATGTGCATGCAAATGGTGCTTTTGGCAGAACGCGCACGTGGATTTCTACCAAACGACGTGCTAAGCATGCCGATGCTGCTCTTTTTAGCACCCGCGCACGGATTTGTGCGAAAACGCGTTTTAAGCATGCACATGCATATTTTGGTAGACGCGATGAAGTTTTCTGCAAAACCACAAGATGTGCATGCAAATGGTGCTTTTGGCAGAACGCGCACGTGGATTTCTACCAAACGACGTGCTAAGCATGCCGATGCTGCTCTTTTTAGTACCCGCGCACGGATTTGTGCGAAAACGCGGTTTAAGCATGCACATGCATCTTTTGGTAGACGCGGATGAAGTTTTCTGCAAAACCACAAGATGTGCATGCAAATGGTGCTTTTTGCAGAACGCGCACGTGCATTTCTACCAAACGACGTGCTAAGCATGCCGATGCTGCTCTTTTTAGCACCCGCGCACGGATTTGTGCGAAAACGCGTTTTAAAGCATGCACATGCATCTTTTGGTAGACGCGGATGAAGTTCTCTGCAAAACCACAAGATGTGCATGCAAATGGTGCTTTTGGCCGAACGCGCACGTGGATTTCTACCAAACGACGTGCTAAGCATGCCGATGCTGCTCTTTTTAGCACCCGCGCACGGATTTGTGCGAAAACGCGTTTTAAGCATGCACATGCATCTTTTGGTAGACGCGGATGAAGTTTTCTGCAAAACCAGAAGATGTGCATGCAAATGGTGCTTTTGGCAGAACGCGCACGTGGATGTCTACCAAACGACGTGCTAAGCATGCCGATGCTGCTCTTTTTAGCACCCGCGCACGGATTTGTGCGAAAACGCGTTTTAAGCATGGACATGCTTCTTTTGGTAGACGCGGATGAAGTTTTCTGCAAAACCACAAGATGTGCATGCAAATGGTGCTTTTGGCAGAACGCGCACGTGGATTTCTACCAAACGACGTGCTAAGCAGGCCGATGCTGCTCTTTTTAGCACCCGCGCACGGATTTGTGCGAAAACGCATTTTAAGCATGCACATGCATCTTTTGGTAGACGCGGATGAAGTTTTCTGCAAAACCACAAGATGTGCATGCAAATGGTGCTTTTGGCAGAACGCGCACGTGGATTTCTACCAAACGACGTGCTAAGCATGCCGATGCTGCTCTTTTTAGCACCCGCGCACGCATTTGTGCGAAAACGCGTTTTAAGCATGCATATGCATCTTTTGGTAGACGCGGATGAAGTTTTCTGCAAAACCACAAGATGTGCATGCAAATGGTGCTTTTGGCAGAACGCGCACGTGGATTTCTACCAAACGACGTGCTAAGCATGCCGATGCTGCTCTTTTTAGCACCCGCGCACGCATTTGTGCGAAAACGCGTTTTAAGCATGCACATGCATCTTTTGGTAGACGCGGATGAAGTTTTCTGCAAAACCACAAGATGTGCATGCAAATGGTGCTTTTGGCAGAACGCGCACGTGGATTTCTACCAAACGACGTGCTAAGCATGCCGATGCTGCTCTTTTTAGCACCCGCGCACGGATTTGTGCGAAAACGCGTTTTAAGCAATCACATGCATCTTTTGGTAGACGCGGATGAAGTTTTCTGCAAAACCACAAGATGTGCATGCAAATGGTGCTTTTGGCAGAACGCGCACGTGGATTTCTACCAAACGACGTGCTAAGCATGCCGATGCTGCTCTTTTTAGCACCCGCGCACGGATTTGTGCGAAAACGCGTTTAAGCATGCACATGCATCTTTTGGTAGACGCGGATGAAGTTTTCTGCAAAACCACAAGATGTGCATGCAAATGGTGCTTTTGGCAGAACGCGCACGTGGATTTCTACCAAACGACGTGCTAAGCATGCCGACGCTGCTCTTTTTAGCACCCGCGCACGGATTTGTGCGAAAACGCATTTTAAGCATGCACATGCATCTTTTGGTAGACGCGGATGAAGTTTTCTGCAAAACCACAAGATGTGCATGCAAATGGTGCTTTTGGCAGAACGCGCACGTGGATTTCTACCAAACGACGTGCTAAGCATGCCGATGCTGCTCTTTTTAGCACCCGCGCACGGATTTGTGCGAAAACGCGTTTTAAGCATGCACATGCATCTTTTGGTAGACGCGGATGAAGTTTTCTGCAAAACCACAAGATGTGCATGCAAATGGTGCTGTTGGCAGAACGCGCACGTGGATTTCTACCAAACGACGTGCTAAGCATGCCGATGCTGCTCTTTTTAGCACCCGCGCACGGATTTGTGCGAAAACGCGTTTTAAGCATGCACATGCATCTTTTGGTAGACGCGGATGAAGTTTTCTGCAAAAACCACAAGATGTGCATGCAAATGGTGCTTTTGGCAGAACGCGCACGTGGATTTCTACCAAACGACGTGCTAAGCATGCCGATGCTGCTCTTTTTAGCGCCCGCGCAAGGATTTGTGCGAAAACGCGTTTTAAGCATGTACATGCATCTTTTGGTAGACGCGGATGAAGTTTTCTGCAAAACCACAAGATGTGCATGCAAATGGTGCTTTTGGCAGAACGCGCACGTGGATTTCTACCAAACGACGTGCTAAGCATGCCGATGCTGCTCTTTTTAGCACCCGCGCACGCATTTGTGCGAAAACGCGTTTTAAAGCATGCACATGCATCTTTTGGTAGACGCGGATGAAGTTTTCTGCAAAACGACAAGATGTGCATGCAAATGGTGCTTTTGGCAGAACGCGCACGTGATCTGTCTCGCGTGTGTTGCTAAGCATGCCGATGCTGCTCTTTTTAGCGCCCGCGCAAGGATTTGTGCGAAAACGCGTTTTAAGCATGTACATGCATCTTTTGGTAGACGCGGATGAAGTTTTCTGCAAAACCACAAGATGTGCATGCAAATGGTGCTTTTGGCAGAACGCGCACGTGGATTTCTACCAAACGACGTGCTAAGCATGCCGATGCTGCTCTTTTTAGCACCCGCGAACGGATTTGTGCGAAAACGCGTTTTAAGCATGCACATGCATCTTTTGGTAGACGCGGATGAAGTTTTCTGCAAAACCACAAGATGTGCATGCAAATGGTGCTTTTTGCAGAACGCGCACGTGGATTTCTACCAAACGACGTGCTAAGCATGCCGATGCCGCTCTTTTTAGCACCCGCGCACGCATTTGTGCGAAAACGCGTTTTAAGCATGCACATGCATCTTTTGGTAGACGCGGATGAAGTTTTCTGCAAAACCACAAGATGTGCATGCAAATGGTGCTTTTGGCAGAACGCGCACGTGGATTTCTACCAAACGACGTGCTAAGCATGCCGATGCTGCTCTTTTTAGCACCCGCGCACGGATTTGTGCGAAAACGCGTTTTAAGCATGCACATGCATCTTTTGGTAGACGCGGATGAAGTTTTCTGCAAAACCACAAGATGTGCATGCAAATGGTGCTTTTGGCAGAACGCGCACGTGGATTTCTACCAAACGACGTGCTAAGCATGCCGATGCTGCTCTTTTTAGCGCCCGCGCAAGGATTTGTGCGAAAACGCGTTTTAAGCATGTACATGCATCTTTTGGTAGACGCGGATGAAGTTTTCTGCAAAACCACAAGATGTGCATGCAAATGGTGCTGTTGGCAGAACGCGCACGTGGATTTCTACCAAACGACGTGCTAAGCATGCCGATGCTGCTCTTTTTAGCACTCGCGCACGCATTTGTGCGAAAACGCGTTTTAAGCATGCACATGCATCTTTTGGTAGACGCGGATGAAGTTTTCTGCAAAACCACAAGATGTGCATGCAAATGGTGCTTTTGGCAGAACGCGCACGTGGATTTCTACTGAACGACGTGCTAAGCATGCCGATGCTGCTCTTTTTAGCACCCGCGAACGGATTTGTTCGAAAACGCGTTTTAAGCATGCACATGCATCTTTTGGTAGACGCGGATGAAGTTTTCTGCAAAACCACAAGATGTGCATGCAAATGGTGCTTTTTGCAGAACGCGCACGTGGCTTTCTACCAAACGACGTGCTAAGCTTGCCGATGCTGCTCTTTTTAGCACCCGCGCACGCATTTGTGCGAAAACGCGTTTTAAGCATGCACATGCATCTTTTGGTAGACGCGGATGAAGTTTTCTGCAAAACCACAAGATGTGCATGCAAATGGTGCTTTTGGCAGAACGCGCACGTGGATTTCTACCAAACGACGTGCTAAGCATGCCGATGCTGCTCTTTTTAGCACCCGCGCACAGATTTGTGCGAAAACGCGTTTTAAGCATGCACATGCATCTTTTGGTAGACGCGGATGAAGTTTTCTGCAAAACCACAAGATGTGCATGCAAGTGGTGCTTTTGGCAGAACGCGCACGTGGATTTCTACCAAACGACGTGCTAAGCATGCCGATGCTGCTCTTTTTAGCACCCGCGCACGCATTTGTGCGAAAACGCGTTTTAAGCATGCACATGCATCTTTTGGTAGACGCGGATGAAGTTTTCTGCAAAACCACAAGATGTGCATGCAAATGGTGCTTTTTGCAGAACGCGCACGTGGATTTCTACCAAACGACGTGCTAAGCATGCCGATGCTGCTCTTTTTAGCACCCGCGCACGGATTTGTGCGAAAACGCGTTTTAAGCAATCACATGCATCTTTTGGTAGACGCGGATGAAGTTTTCTGCAAAACCACAAGATGTGCATGCAAATGGTGCTTTTGGCAGAACGCGCACGTGGATTTCTACCAAACGACGTGCTAAGCATGCCGATGCTGCTCTTTTTAGCACCCGCGCACTTATTTGTGCGAAAACGCGTTTTAAGCATGCACATGCATCTTTTGGTAGACGCGGATGAAGTTTTCTGCAAAACCACAAGATGTGCATGCAAATGGTGCTGTTGGCAGAACGCGCACGTGGATTTCTACCAAACGACGTGCTAAGCATGCCGATGCTGCTCTTTTTAGCACCCGCGCACGGATTTGTGCGAAAACGCGTTTTAAGCATGCACATGCATCTTTTGGTAGACGCGGATGAAGTTTTCTGCAAAACCACAAGATGTGCATGCAAATGGTGCTTTTGGCAGAACGCGCACGTGGATTTCTACCAAACGACGTGCTAAGCATGCCGATGCTGCTCTTTTTAGCACCCGCGCACGCATTTGTGCGAAAACGCGTTTTAAGCATGTACATGCATCTTTTGGTAGACGCGGATGAAGTTTTCTGCAAAACCACAAGATGTGCATGCAAATGGTGCTTTTGGCAGAACGCGCACGTGGATTTCTACTGAACGACGTGCTAAGCATGCCGATGCTGCTCTTTTTAGCACCCGCGAACGGATTTGTGCGAAAACGCGTTTTAAGCATGCACATGCATCTTTTGGTAGACGCGGATGAAGTTTTCTGCAAAACCACAAGATGTGCATGCAAATGGTGCTTTTTGCAGAACGCGCACGCGGATTTCTACCAAACGACGTGCTAAGCATGCCGATGCTGCTCTTTTTAGCACCCGCGCACGCATTTGTGCGAAAACGCGTTTTAAGCATGCACATGCATCTTTTGGTAGACGCGGATGAAGTTTTCTGCAAAACCACAAGATGTGCATGCAAATGGTGCTTTTGGCAGAACGCGCACGTGGATTTCTACCAAACGACGTGCTAAGCATGCCGATGCTGCTCTTTTTAGCACCCGCGCACGGATTTGTGCGAAAACGCGTTTTAAGCATGCACATGCATCTTTTGGTAGACGCGGATGAAGTTTTCTGCAAAACCACAAGATGTGCATGCAAATGGTGCTTTTGGCAGAACGCGCACGTGGATTTCTACCAAACGACGTGCTAAGCATGCCGATGCTGCTCTTTTTAGCGCCCGCGCAAGGATTTGTGCGAAAACGCGTTTTAAGCATGTACATGCATCTTTTGGTAGACGCGGATGAAGTTTTCTGCAAAACCACAAGATGTGCATGCAAATGGTGCTTTTGGCAGAACGCGCACGTGGATTTCTACCAAACGACGTGCTAAGCATGCCGATGCTGCTCTTTTTAGCACCCGCGCACGCATTTGTGCGAAAACGCGTTTTAAGCATGCACATGCATCTTTTGGTAGACGCGGATGAAGTTTTCTGCAAAACCACAAGATGTGCATGCAAATGGTGCTTTTGGCAGAACGCGCACGTGGATTTCTACTGAACGACGTGCTAAGCATGCCGATGCTGCTCTTTTTAGCACCCGCGAACGGATTTGTGCGAAAACGCGTTTTAAGCATGCACATGCATCTTTTGGTAGACGCGGATGAAGTTTTCTGCAAAACCACAAGATGTGCATGCAAATGGTGCTTTTTACAGAACGCGCACGTGGCTTTCTACCAAACGACGTGCTAAGCATGCCGATGCTGCTCTTTTTAGCACCCGCGCACGCATTTGTGCGAAAACGCGTTTTAAGCATGCACATGCATCTTTTGGTAGACGCGGATGAAGTTTTCTGCAAAACCACAAGATGTGCATGCAAATGGTGCTTTTGGCAGAACGCGCACGTGGATTTCTACCAAACGACGTGCTAAGCATGCCGATGCTGCTCTTTTTAGCACCCGCGCACGGATTTGTGCGAAAACGCGTTTTAAGCATGCACATGCATCTTTTGGTAGACGCGGATGAAGTTTTCTGCAAAACCACAAGATGTGCATGCAAGTGGTGCTTTTGGCAGAACGCGCACGTGGATTTCTACTGAACGACGTGCTAAGCATGCCGATGCTGCTCTTTTTAGCACCCGCGAACGGATTTGTGCGAAAACGCGTTTTAAGCATGCACATGCATCTTTTGGTAGACGCGGATGAAGTTTTCTGCAAAACCACAAGATGTGCATGCAAATGGTGCTTTTTGCAGAACGCGCACGTGGCTTTCTACCAAACGACGTGCTAAGCATGCCGATGCTGCTCTTTTTAGCACCCGCGCACGCATTTGTGCGAAAACGCGTTTTAAGCATGCACATGCATCTTTTGGTAGACGCGGATGAAGTTTTCTGCAAAACCACAAGATGTGCATGCAAATGGTGCTTTTGGCAGAACGCGCACGTGGATTTCTACCAAACGACGTGCTAAGCATGCCGATGCTGCTCTTTTTAGCACCCGCGCACGGATTTGTGCGAAAACGCGTTTTAAGCATGCACATGCATCTTTTGGTAGACGCGGATGAAGTTTTCTGCAAAACCACAAGATGTGCATGCAAGTGGTGCTTTTGGCAGAACGCGCACGTGGATTTCTACCAAACGACGTGCTAAGCATGCCGATGCTGCTCTTTTTAGCACCCGCGCACAGATTTGTGCGAAAACGCGTTTTAAGCATGCACATGCATCTTTTGGTAGACGCGGATGAAGTTTTCTGCAAAACCACAAGATGTGCATGCAAGTGGTGCTTTTGGCAGAACGCGCACGTGGATTTCTACCAAACGACGTGCTAAGCATGCCGATGCTGCTCTTTTTAGCACCCGCGCACGCATTTGTGCGAAAACGCGTTTTAAGCATGCACATGCATCTTTTGGTAGACGCGGATGAAGTTTTCTGCAAAACCACAAGATGTGCATGCAAATGGTGCTTTTTGCAGAACGCGCACGTGGATTTCTACCAAACGACGTGCTAAGCATGCCGATGCTGCTCTTTTTAGCACCCGCGCACGGATTTGTGCGAAAACGCGTTTTAAGCAATCACATGCATCTTTTGGTAGACGCGGATGAAGTTTTCTGCAAAACCACAAGATGTGCATGCAAATGGTGCTTTTGGCAGAACGCGCACGTGGATTTCTACCAAACGACGTGCTAAGCATGCCGATGCTGCTCTTTTTAGCACCCGCGCACTTATTTGTGCGAAAACGCGTTTTAAGCATGCACATGCATCTTTTGGTAGACGCGGATGAAGTTTTCTGCAAAACCACAAGATGTGCATGCAAATGGTGCTGTTGGCAGAACGCGCACGTGGATTTCTACCAAACGACGTGCTAAGCATGCCGATGCTGCTCTTTTTAGCACCCGCGCACGGATTTGTGCGAAAACGCGTTTTAAGCATGCACATGCATCTTTTGGTAGACGCGGATGAAGTTTTCTGCAAAACCACAAGATGTGCATGCAAATGGTGCTTTTGGCAGAACGCGCACGTGGATTTCTACCAAACGACGTGCTAAGCATGCCGATGCTGCTCTTTTTAGCGCCCGCGCAAGGATTTGTGCGAAAACGCGTTTTAAGCATGTACATGCATCTTTTGGTAGACGCGGATGAAGTTTTCTGCAAAACCACAAGATGTGCATGCAAATGGTGCTTTTGGCAGAACGCGCACGTGGATTTCTACCAAACGACGTGCTAAGCATGCCGATGCTGCTCTTTTTAGCACCCGCGCACGCATTTGTGCGAAAACGCGTTTTAAGCATGCACATGCATCTTTTGGTAGACGCGGATGAAGTTTTCTGCAAAACCACAAGATGTGCATGCAAATGGTGCTTTTGGCAGAACGCGCACGTGGATTTCTACTGAACGACGTGCTAAGCATGCCGATGCTGCTCTTTTTAGCACCCGCGAACGGATTTGTGCGAAAACGCGTTTTAAGCATGCACATGCATCTTTTGGTAGACGCGGATGAAGTTTTCTGCAAAACCACAAGATGTGCATGCAAATGGTGCTTTTTGCAGAACGCGCACGCGGATTTCTACCAAACGACGTGCTAAGCATGCCGATGCTGCTCTTTTTAGCACCCGCGCACGCATTTGTGCGAAAACGCGTTTTAAGCATGCACATGCATCTTTTGGTAGACGCGGATGAAGTTTTCTGCAAAACCACAAGATGTGCATGCAAATGGTGCTTTTGGCAGAACGCGCACGTGGATTTCTACCAAACGACGTGCTAAGCATGCCGATGCTGCTCTTTTTAGCACCCGCGCACGGATTTGTGCGAAAACGCGTTTTAAGCATGCACATGCATCTTTTGGTAGACGCGGATGAAGTTTTCTGCAAAACCACAAGATGTGCATGCAAGTGGTGCTTTTGGCAGAACGCGCACGTGGATTTCTACCAAACGACGTGCTAAGCATGCCGATGCTGCTCTTTTTAGCACCCGCGCACGCATTTGTGCGAAAACGCGTTTTAAGCATGCACATGCATCTTTTGGTAGACGCGGATGAAGTTTTCTGCAAAACCACAAGATGTGCATGCAAATGGTGCTTTTTGCAGAACGCGCACGTGGATTTCTACCAAACGACGTGCTAAGCATGCCGATGCTGCTCTTTTTAGCACCCGCGCACGGATTTGTGCGAAAACGCGTTTTAAGCAATCACATGCATCTTTTGGTAGACGCGGATGAAGTTTTCTGCAAAACCACAAGATGTGCATGCAAATGGTGCTTTTGGCAGAACGCGCACGTGGATTTCTACCAAACGACGTGCTAAGCATGCCGATGCTGCTCTTTTTAGCACCCGCGCACGCATTTGTGCGAAAACGCGTTTTAAGCATGCACATGCATCTTTTGGTAGACGCGGATGAAGTTTTCTGCAAAACCACAAGATGTGCATGCAAGTGGTGCTTTTGGCAGAACGCGCACGTGGATTTCTACCAAACGACGTGCTAAGCATGCCGATGCTGCTCTTTTTAGCACCCGCGCACAGATTTGTGCGAAAACGCGTTTTAAGCATGCACATGCATC
>NW_027315359.1:0-36683 GCF_023375885.2 Dermacentor andersoni | reverse complement strand
AAAACGCGTTTTCGCACAAATCCGTGCGCGGGTGCTAAAAAGAGCAGCATCGGCATGCTTAGCACGTTGTTTGGTAGAAATCCACGTGGGCGTTCTGCGAAAAGCACCATTTGCATGCACATCTTGTGGTTTTGCAGAAAAACTTCAATCTCGTCTACCAAAAGATGCATGTGCATGCTTAAAACGCGTTTTCGCACGAATCCTTGCGCGGGTGCTAAAAAGAGCAGCATCGGCATGCTTAGCACGTTGTTTGGTAGAAATCCACGTGCGCGTTCTGCGAAAAGCACCATTTGCATGCACATATTGTGGTTTTGCAGAAAACTTCAATCTCGTCTACCAAAAGATGCATGTGCATGCTTAAAACGCGTTTTCGCACGAATCCGTGCGCGGGTGCTAAAAAGAGTAGCATCGGCATGCTTAGCACGTTGTTTGGTAGAAATCCACGTGCGCGTTCTGCGAAAAGCACCATTTGCATGCACATCTTGTGGTTTTGCAGAAAACTTCAATCTCGTCTACCAAAAGATGCATGTGCATGCTTAAAACGCGTTTTCGCACAAATCCGTGCGCGGGTGCTAAAAAGAGCAGCATCGGCATGCTTAGCACGTTGTTTGGTAGAAATCCACGTGGGCGTTCTGCGAAAAGCACCATTTGCATGCACATCTTGTGGTTTTGCAGAAAACTTCAATCTCGTCTACCAAAAGATGCATGTGCATGCTTAAAACGCGTTTTCGCACGAATCCGTGCGCGGGTACTAAAAAGAGCAGCATCGGCATGCTTAGCACAATGTTTGGTAGAAATCCACGTGCGCGTTCTGCGAAAAGCACCATTTGCATGCACATATTGTGCTTTTGCAGAAAAACTTCAATCTCGTCTACCAGAAGATGCATGTGCATGCTTAAAACGCGTTTTCGCACGAATCCGTGCGCGGGTGCTAAAAAGAGCAGCATCGGCATGCTTAGCACGTTGTTTGGTAGAAATCCACGTGCGCGTTCTGCGAAAAGCACCATTTGCATGCACATCTTGTGGTTTTGCAGAAAACTTCAATCTCGTTCTACCAAAAGATGCATGTGCATGCTTAAAACGTGTTTTCGCACGAATCCGTGCGCGGGTGCTAAAAAGAGCAGCATCGGCATGCTTAGCACGTTGTTTGGTAGAAATCCACGTGCGCGTTCTGCGAAAAGCACCATTTGCATGCACATCTTGTGGTTTTGCAGAAAACTTCAATCTCGTCTACCAAAAGATGCATGTGCATGCTTAAAACGCGTTTTCGCACAAATCCGTGCGCGGATGCTAAAAAGAGCAGCATCGCCATGCTTAGCACGTCGTTTGGTAGAAATCCACGTGCGCGTTCTGCCAAAAGCACCATTTGCATGCACATCTTGTGGTTTTGCAGAAAACTTCATCCGCGTCTACCAAAAGATGCATGTGCATGCTTAAAACGCGTTTTCGCGCGAATCCGTGCGCGGGTGCTAAAAAGAGCAGCATCGGCATGCTTAGCACGTTGTTTGGTAGAAATCCACGTGCGCGTTCTGCGAAAAGCACCATTTGCATGCACATCTTGTGGTTTTGCAGAAAACTTCAATCTCGTCTACCAAAAGATGCATGTGCATGCTTAAAACGCGTTTTCGCACAAATCCGTGCGCGGGTGCTAAAAAGAGCAGCATCGGCATGCTTAGCACGTTGTTTGGTAGAAATCCACGAGGGCGTTCTGCGAAAAGCACCATTTGCATGCACATCTTGTGGTTTTGCAGAAAACTTCAATCTCGTCTACCAAAAGATGCATGTGCATGCTTAAAACGCGTTTTCGCGCGAATCCGTGCGCGGGTGCTAAAAAGAGCAGCATCGGCATGCTTAGCACGTTGTTTGGTAGAAATCCACGTGCGCGTTCTGCGAAAAGCACCATTTGCATGCACATCTTGTGGTTTTGCAGAAAACTTCAATCTCGTCTACCAAAAGATGCATGTGCATGCTTAAAACGCGTTTTCGCACGAATCCGTGCGCGGGTGCTAAAAAGAGCAGCATCGGCATGCTTAGCACGTTGTTTGGTAGAAATCCACGTGCGCGTTCTGCGAAAAGCACCATTTGCATGCACATCTTGTGGTTTTGCAGAAAACTTCAATCTCGTCTACCAAAAGATGCATGTGCATGCTTAAAACGTGTTTTCGCACGAATCCGTGCGTGGGTGCTAAAAAGAGCAGCATCGGCATGCTTAGCACGTTGTTTGGTAGAAATCCACGTGCGCGTTCTGCGAAAAGCACCATTTGCATGCACATCTTGTGGTTTTGCAGAAAACTTCAATCTCGTCTACCAAAAGATGCATGTGCATGCTTAAAACGCGTTTTCGCACGAATCCGTGCGCGGGTGCTAAAAAGAGCAGCATCGGCATGCTTAGCACGTTGTTTGGTAGAAATCCACGTGCGCGTTCTGCGAAAAGCACCATTTGCATGCACATCTTGTGGTTTTGCAGAAAACTTCAATCTCGTCTACCAAAAGATGCATGTGCATGCTTAAAACGCGTTTTCGCACGAATCCGTGCGCGGGTGCTAAAAAGAGCAGCATCGGCATGCTTAGCACGTTGTTTGGTAGAAATCCACGTGCGCGTTCTGCGAAAAGCACCATTTGCATGCACATCTTGTGGTTTTGCAGAAAACTTCAATCTCGTCTACCAAAAGATGCATGTGCATGCTTAAAACGCGTTTTCGCACGAATCCGTGCGCGGGTGCTAAAAAGAGCAGCATCGGCATGCTTAGCACGTCGTTTGGTAGAAATCCACGTGCGCGTTCTGCGAAAAGCACCATTTGCATGCACATCTTGTGGTTTTGCAGAAAACTTCAATCTCGTCTACCAAAAGATGCATGTGCATGCTTAAAACGCGTTTTCGCACGAATCCGTGCGCGGGTGCTAAAAAGAGCAGCATCGGCATGCTTAGCACGTCGTTTGGTAGAAATCCACGTGCGCGTTCTGCCAAAAGCACCATTTGCATGCACATCTTGTGGTTTTGCAGAAAACTTCATCCGCGTCTACCAAACGAAGCATGTGCATGCTTAAAACGCGTTTTCGCACGAATCCGTGCGCGGGTGCTAAAAAGAGCAGCATCGGCATGCTTAGCACGTTGTTTGGTAGAAATCCACGTGCGCGTTCTGCGAAAAGCACCATTTGCATGCACATCTTGTGGTTTTGCAGAAAACTTCAATCTCGTCTACCAAAAGATGCATGTGCATGCTTAAAACGCGTTTTCGCACGAATCCGTGCGCGGGTGCTAAAAAGAGCAGCATCGGCATGCTTAGCACGTTGTTTGGTAGAAATCCACGTGCGCGTTCTGCGAAAAGCACCATTTGCATGCACATCTTGTGGTTTTGCAGAAAACTTCAATCTCGTCTACCAAAAGATGCATGTGCATGCTTAAACGCGTTTTCGCACAAATCCGTGCGCGGGTGCTAAAAAGAGCAGCATCGGCATGCTTAGCACGTTGTTTGGTAGAAATCCACGTGGGCGTTCTGCGAAAAGCACCATTTGCATGCACATCTTGTGGTTTTGCAGAAAACTTCAATCTCGTCTACCAAAAGATGCATGTGCATGCTTAAAACGCGTTTTCGCACGAATCCGTGCGCGGGTGCTAAAAAGAGCAGCATCGGCATGCTTAGCACGTTGTTTGGTAGAAATCCACGTGCGCGTTCTGCGAAAAGCACCATTTGCATGCACATCTTGTGGTTTTGCAGAAAACTTCAATCTCGTCTACCAAAAGATGCATGTGCATGCTTAAAACGCGTTTTCGCACGAATCCGTGCGCGGGTGCTAAAAAGAGCAGCATCGGCAGGCTTAGCACGTCGTTTGGTAGAAATCCACGTGCGCGTTCTGCCAAAAGCACCATTTGCATGCACATCTTGTGGTTTTGCAGAAAACTTCATCCGCGTCTACCAAAAGATGCATGTGCATGCTTAAAACGCGTTTTCGCACGAATCCGTGCGCGGGTGCTAAAAAGAGCAGCATCGGCATGCTTAGCACGTTGTTTGGTAGAAATCCACGTGCGCGTTCTGCGAAAAGCACCATTTGCATGCACATCTTGTGGTTTTGCAGAAAACTTCAATCTCGTCTACCAAAAGATGCATGTGCATGCTTAAAACGCGTTTTCGCACAAATCCGTGCGCGGGTGCTAAAAAGAGCAGCATCGGCATGCTGAGCACGTTGTTTGGTAGAAATCCACGTGCGCGTTCTGCGAAAAGCACCATTTGCATGCACATCTTGTGGTTTTGCAGAAAACTTCAATCTCGTCTACCAAAAGATGCATGTGCATGCTTAAAACGCGTTTTCGCACGAATCCGTGCGCGGGTGCTAAAAAGAGCAGCATCGGCATGCTTAGCACGTTGTTTGGTAGAAATCCACGTGCGCGTTCTGCGAAAAGCACCATTTGCATGCACATCTTGTGGTTTTGCAGAAAACTTCAATCTCGTCTACCAAAAGATGCATGTGCATGCTTAAAACGCGTTTTCGCACGAATCCGTGCGCGGGTGCTAAAAAGAGCAGCATCGGCATGCTTAGCACGCTGTTTGGTAGAAATCCACGTGCGCGTTCTGCGAAAAGCACCATTTGCATGCACATCTTGTGGTTTTGCAGAAAACTTCAATCTCGTCTACCAAAAGATGCATGTGCATGCTTAAAACGCGTTTTCGCACAAATCCGTGCGCGGGTGCTAAAAAGAGCAGCATCGGCATGCTTAGCACGTTGTTTGGTAGAAATCCACGTGGGCGTTCTGCGAAAAGCACCATTTGCATGCACATCTTGTGGTTTTGCAGAAAACTTCAATCTCGTCTACCAAAAGATGCATGTGCATGCTTAAAACGCGTTTTCGCACGAATCCGTGCGCGGGTGCTAAAAAGAGCAGCATCGGCATGCTTAGCACGTTGTTTGGTAGAAATCCACGTGCGCGTTCTGCGAAAAGCACCATTTGCATGCACATATTGTGGTTTTGCAGAAAACTTCAATCTCGTCTACCAAAAGATGCATGTGCATGCTTAAAACGCGTTTTCGCACGAATCCGTGCGCGGGTGCTAAAAAGAGCAGCATCGGCATGCTTAGCACGTTGTTTGGTCGAAATCCACGTGCGCGTTCTGCGAAAAGCACCATTTGCATGCACATCTTGTGGTTTTGCAGAAAACTTCAATCTCGTCTACCAAAAGATGCATGTGCATGCTTAAAACGCGTTTTCGCACGAATCCGTGCGCGGGTGCTAAAAAGAGCAGCATCGGCATGCTTAGCACGTCGTTTGGTAGTAATCCACGTGCGCGTTCTGCCAAGAGCACCATTTGCATGCACATCTTGTGGTTTTGCAGAAAACTTCATCCGCGTCTACCAAAAGATGCATGTGCATGCTTAAAACGCGTTTTCGCACGAATCCGTGCGCGGGTGCTAAAAAGAGCAGCATCGGCATGCTTAGCACGTTGTTTGGTAGAAATCCACGTGCGCGTTCTGCGAAAAGCACCATTTGCATGCACAACTTGTGGTTTTGCAGAAAACTTCAATCTCGTCTACCAAAAGATGCATGTGCATGCTTAAAACGCGTTTTCGCACAAATCCGTGCGCGGGTGCTAAAAAGAGCAGCATCGGCATGCTTAGCACGTCGTTTGGTAGAAATCCACGTGCGCGTTCTGCCAAGAGCACCATTTGCATGCACATCTTGTGGTTTTGCAGAAAACTTCATCCGCGTCTACCAAAAGATGCATGTGCATGCTTAAAACGCGTTTTCGCACGAATCCGTACGCGGGTGCTAAAAAGAGCAGCATCGGCATGCTTAGCACGTCGTTTGATAGAAATCCACGTGCGCGTTCTGCCAAAAGCACCATTTGCATGCACATCTTGTGGTTTTGCAGAAAACTTCATCCGCCTCTACCAAACGATGCATGTGCATGCTTAAAACGCGTTTTCGCGCGAATCCGTGCGCGGGTGCTAAAAAGAGCAGCATCGGCATGCTTAGCACGTCGTTTGGTAGAAATCCACGTGCGCGTTCTGCCAAAAGCACCATTTGCATGCACATCTTGTGGTTTTGCAGAAAACTTCAATCTCGTCTACCAAAAGATGCATGTGCATGCTTAAAACGCGTTTTCGCACGAATCCGTGCGCGGGTGCTAAAAAGAGCAGCATCGGCATGCTTAGCACGTGCTTTGGTAGAAATCCACGTGCGCGTTCTGCGAAAAGCACCATTTGCATGCACATCTTGTTGCTTTGCAGAAAACTTCAATCTCGTCTACCAAAAGATGCATGTGCATGCTTAAAACGCGTTTTCGCACAAATCCGTGCGCGGGTGCTAAAAAGAGCAGCATCGGCATGCTTAGCACGTTGTTTGGTAGAAATCCACGTGGGCGTTCTGCGAAAAGCACCATTTGCATGCACATCTTGTGGTTTTGCAGAAAACTTCAATCTCGTCTACCAAAAGATGCATGTGCATGCTTAAAACGCGTTTTCGCACGAATCCTTGCGCGGGTGCTAAAAAGAGCAGCATCGGCATGCTTAGCACGTTGTTTGGTAGAAATCCACGCGCGCGTTCTGCGAAAAGCACCATTTGCATGCACATATTGTGGTTTTGCAGAAAACTTCAATCTCGTCTACCAAAAGATGCATGTGCATGCTTAAAACGCGTTTTCGCACGAATCCGTGCGCGGGTGCTAAAAAGAGTAGCATCGGCATGCTTAGCACGTTGTTTGGTAGAAATCCACGTGCGCGTTCTGCGAAAAGCACCATTTGCATGCACATCTTGTGGTTTTGCAGAAAACTTCAATCTCGTCTACCAAAAGATGCATGTGCATGCTTAAAACGCGTTTTCGCACAAATCCGTGCGCGGGTGCTAAAAAGAGCAGCATCGGCATGCTTAGCACGTTGTTTAGTAGAAATCCACGTGGGCGTTCTGCGAAAAGCACCATTTGCATGCACATCTTGTGGTTTTGCAGAAAACTTCAATCTCGTCTACCAAAAGATGCATGTGCATGCTTAAAACGCGTTTTCGCACGAATCCGTGCGCGGGTACTAAAAAGAGCAGCATCGGCATGCTTAGCACAATGTTTGGTAGAAATCCACGTGCGCGTTCTGCGAAAAGCACCATTTGCATGCACATATTGTGCTTTTGCAGAAAACTTCAATCTCGTCTACCAGAAGATGCATGTGCATGCTTAAAACGCGTTTTCGCACGAATCCGTGCGCGGGTGCTAAAAAGAGCAGCATCGGCATGCTTAGCACGTTGTTTGGTAGAAATCCACGTGCGCGTTCTGCGAAAAGCACCATTTGCATGCACATCTTGTGGTTTTGCAGAAAACTTCAATCTCGTCTACCAAAAGATGCATGTGCATGCTTAAAACGTGTTTTCGCACGAATCCGTGCGCGGGTGCTAAAAAGAGCAGCATCGGCATGCTTAGCACGTTGTTTGGTAGAAATCCACGTGCGCGTTCTGCGAAAAGCACCATTTGCATGCACATCTTGTGGTTTTGCAGAAAACTTCAATCTCGTCTACCAAAAGATGCATGTGCATGCTTAAAACGCGTTTTCGCACAAATCCGTGCGCGGATGCTAAAAAGAGCAGCATCGCCATGCTTAGCACGTCGTTTGGTAGAAATCCACGTGCGCGTTCTGCCAAAAGCACCATTTGCATGCACATCTTGTGGTTTTGCAGAAAACTTCATCCGCGTCTACCAAAAGATGCATGTGCATGCTTAAAACGCGTTTTCGCGCGAATCCGTGCGCGGGTGCTAAAAAGAGCAGCATCGGCATGCTTAGCACGTTGTTTGGTAGAAATCCACGTGCGCGTTCTGCGAAAAGCACCATTTGCATGCACATCTTGTGGTTTTGCAGAAAACTTCAATCTCGTCTACCAAAAGATGCATGTGCATGCTTAAACGCGTTTTCGCACAAATCCGTGCGCGGGTGCTAAAAAGAGCAGCATCGGCATGCTTAGCACGTTGTTTGGTAGAAATCCACGAGGGCGTTCTGCGAAAAGCACCATTTGCATGCACATCTTGTGGTTTTGCAGAAAACTTCAATCTCGTCTACCAAAAGATGCATGTGCATGCTTAAAACGCGTTTTCGCGCGAATCCGTGCGCGGGTGCTAAAAAGAGCAGCATCGGCATGCTTAGCACGTTGTTTGGTAGAAATCCACGTGCGCGTTCTGCGAAAAGCACCATTTGCATGCACATCTTGTGGTTTTGCAGAAAACTTCAATCTCGTCTACCAAAAGATGCATGTGCATGCTTAAAACGCGTTTTCGCACGAATCCGTGCGCGGGTGCTAAAAAGAGCAGCATCGGCATGCTTAGCACGTTGTTTGGTAGAAATCCACGTGCGCGTTCTGCGAAAAGCACCATTTGCATGCACATCTTGTGGTTTTGCAGAAAACTTCAATCTCGTCTACCAAAAGATGCATGTGCATGCTTAAAACGTGTTTTCGCACGAATCCGTGCGTGGGTGCTAAAAAGAGCAGCATCGGCATGCTTAGCACGTTGTTTGGTAGAAATCCACGTGCGCGTTCTGCGAAAAGCACCATTTGCATGCACATCTTGTGGTTTTGCAGAAAACTTCAATCTCGTCTACCAAAAGATGCATGTGCATGCTTAAAACGCGTTTTCGCACGAATCCGTGCGCGGGTGCTAAAAAGAGCAGCATCGGCATGCTTAGCACGTTGTTTGGTAGAAATCCACGTGCGCGTTCTGCGAAAAGCACCATTTGCATGCACATCTTGTGGTTTTGCAGAAAACTTCAATCTCGTCTACCAAAAGATGCATGTGCATGCTTAAAACGCGTTTTCGCACGAATCCGTGCGCGGGTGCTAAAAAGAGCAGCATCGGCATGCTTAGCACGTTGTTTGGTAGAAATCCACGTGCGCGTTCTGCGAAAAGCACCATTTGCATGCACATCTTGTGGTTTTGCAGAAAACTTCAATCTCGTCTACCAAAAGATGCATGTGCATGCTTAAAACGCGTTTTCGCACGAATCCGTGCGCGGGTGCTAAAAAGAGCAGCATCGGCATGCTTAGCACGTCGTTTGGTAGAAATCCACGTGCGCGTTCTGCGAAAAGCACCATTTGCATGCACATCTTGTGGTTTTGCAGAAAACTTCAATCTCGTCTACCAAAAGATGCATGTGCATGCTTAAAACGCGTTTTCGCACGAATCCGTGCGCGGGTGCTAAAAAGAGCAGCATCGGCATGCTTAGCACGTCGTTTGGTAGAAATCCACGTGCGCGTTCTGCCAAAAGCACCATTTGCATGCACATCTTGTGGTTTTGCAGAAAACTTCATCCGCGTCTACCAAACGAAGCATGTGCATGCTTAAAACGCGTTTTCGCACGAATCCGTGCGCGGGTGCTAAAAAGAGCAGCATCGGCATGCTTAGCACGTTGTTTGGTAGAAATCCACGTGCGCGTTCTGCGAAAAGCACCATTTGCATGCACAGCTTGTGGTTTTGCAGAAAACTTCAATCTCGTCTACCAAAAGATGCATGTGCATGCTTAAAACGCGTTTTCGCACGAATCCGTCCGCGGGTGCTAAAAAGAGCAGCATCGGCATGCTTAGCACGTTGTTTGGTAGAAATCCACGTGCGCGTTCTGCGAAAAGCACCATTTGCATGCACATCTTGTGGTTTTGCAGAAAACTTCAATCTCGTCTACCAAAAGATGCATGTGCATGCTTAAAACGCGTTTTCGCACGGATCCGTGCGCGGGTGCTAAAAAGAGCAGCATCGGCATGCTTAGCACGTTGTTTGGTAGAAATCCACGTGCGCGTTCTGCAAAAAGCACCATTTGCATGCACATCTTGTGGTTTTGCAGAAAACTTCAATCTCGTCTACCAAAAGATGCATGTGCATGCTTAAAACGCGTTTTCGCACGAATCCGTGCGCGGGTGCTAAAAAGAGCAGCATCGGCATGCTTAGCACGTTGTTTCGTAGAAATCCACGTGCGCGTTCTGCGAAAAGCACCATTTGCATGCACATCTTGTGGTTTTGCAGAAAACTTCAATCTCGTCTACCAAAAGATGCATGTGCATGCTTAAAACGCGTTTTCGCACGAATCCGTGCGCGGGTGCTAAAAAGAGCAGCATCGGCATGCTTAGCACGTTGTTTGGTAGAAATCCACGTGCGCGTTCTGCGAAAAGCACCATTTGCATGCACATCTTGTGGTTTTGCAGAAAACTTCAATCTCGTCTACCAAAAGATGCATGTGCATGCTTAAAACGCGTTTTCGCACGAATGCGTGCGCGGGTGCTAAAAAGAGCAGCATCGGCATGCTTAGCACGTTGTTTGGTAGAAATCCACGTGCGCGTTCTGCGAAAAGCACCATTTGCATGCACATCATGTGGTTTTGCAGAAAACTTCAATCTCGTCTACCAAAAGATGCATGTGCATGCTTAAAACGCGTTTTCGCACAAATCCGTCCGCGGGTGCTAAAAAGAGCAGCATCGGCATGCTTAGCACGTTGTTTGGTAGAAATCCACGTGGGCGTTCTGCGAAAAGCACCATTTGCATGCACATCTTGTGGTTTTGCAGAAAACTTCAATCTCGTCTACCAAAAGATGCATGTGCATGCTTAAAACGCGTTTTCGCACGAATCCGTGCGCGGGTGCTAAAAAGAGCAGCATCGGCATGCTTAGCACGTTGTTTGGTAGAAATCCACGTGCGCGTTCTGCGAAAAACACCATTTGCATGCACATCTTGTGGTTTTGCAGAAAACTTCAATCTCGTCTACCAAAAGATGCATGTGCATGCTTAAAACGCGTTTTCGCGCGAATCCGTGCGCGGGTGCTAAAAAGAGCAGCATCGGCATGCTTAGCACGTTGTTTGGTAGAAATCCACGTGCGCGTTCTGCGAAAAGCACCATTTGCATGCACATCTTGTGGTTTTGCAGAAAACTTCAATCTCGTCTACCAAAAGATGCATGTGCATGCTTAAAACGCGTTTTCGCACGAATCCGTGCGCGGGTGCTAAAAAGAGCAGCATCGGCATGCTTAGCACGTTGTTTGGTAGAAATCCACGTGCGCGTTCTGCGAAAAGCACCTTTTGCATGCACATCTTGTGGTTTTGCAGAAAACTTCAATCTCGTCTACCAAAAGATGCATGTGCATGCTTAAAACGCGTTTTCGCACAAATCCGTGCGCGGGTGCTAAAAAGAGCAGCATCGGCATGCTTAGCACGTTGTTTGGTAGAAATCCACGTGGGCGTTCTGCGAAAAGCACCATTTGCATGCACATCTTGTGGTTTTGCAGAAAACTTCAATCTCGTCTACCAAAAGATGCATGTGCATGATTAAAACGCGTTTTCGCACGAATCCGTGCGCGGGTGCTAAAAAGAGCAGCATCGGCATGCTGAGCACGTTGTTTGGTAGAAATCCACGTGCGCGTTCTGCGAAAAGCACCATTTGCATGCACATCTTGTGGTTTTGCAGAAAAATTCAATCTCGTCTACCAAAGATGCATGTGCATGTTTAAAACGCGTTTTCGCACGAATCCGTGCGCGGGTGCTAAAAAGAGCAGCATCGGCATGCTTAGCACGTTGTTTGGTAGAAATCCACGTGCGCGTTCTGCGAAAAGCACCATTTGCATGCACATCTTGTGGTTTTGCAGAAAACTTCAATCTCGTCTACCAAAAGATGCATGTGCATGCTTAAAACGCGTTTTCGCACGAATCCGTGCGCGGGTGCTAAAAAGAGCAGCATCGGCATGCTTAGCACGTTGTTTGGTAGAAATCCACGTGCGCGTTCTGCGAAAAGCACCATTTGCATGCACATATTGTGGTTTTGCAGAAAACTTCAATCTCGTCTACCAAAAGATGCATGTGCATGCTTAAAACGCGTTTTCGCATGAATCCGTGCGCGGGTGCTAAAAAGAGCAGCATCGGCATGCTTAGCACGTTGTTTGGTAGAAATCCACGTGCGCGTTCTGCGAAAAGCACCATTTGCATGCACATATTGTGGTTTTGCAGAAAACTTCAATCTCGTCTACCAAAAGATGCATGTGCATGCTTAAAACGCGTTTTCGCACGAATCCGTGCGCGGGTGCTAAAAAAAGCAGCATCGGCATGCTTAGCACGTTGTTTGGTAGAAATCCACGTGCGCGTTCTGCGAAAAGCAGCATTTGCATGCACATCTTGTGGTTTTGCAGAAAACTTCAATCTCGTCTACTAAAAGATGCATGTGCATGCTTAAAACGCGTTTTCGCACAAATCCGTGCGCGGGTGCTAAAAAGCGCAGCATCGGCATGCTTAGCACGTCGTTTGGTAGAAATCCACGTGCGCGTTCTGCCAAGAGCACCATTTGCATGCACATCTTGTGGTTTTGCAGAAAACTTCATCCGCGTCTACCAAAAGATGCATGTGCATGCTTAAAACGCGTTTTCGCACGAATCCGTGGGCGGGTGCTAAAAAGAGCAGCATCGGCATGCTTAGCACGTCGTTTGGTAGAAATCCACGTGCGCGTTCTGCCAAAAGCACCATTTGCATGCACATCTTGTGGTTTTGCAGAAAACTTCAATCTCGTCTACCAAAAGATGCATGTGCATGCTTAAAACGCGTTTTCGCACAAATCCGTGCGCGGGTGCTAAAAAGAGCAGCATCGGCATGCTTAGCACGTCGTTTGGTAGAAATCCACGTGCGCGTTCTGCCAAGAGCACCATTTGCATGCACATCTTGTGGTTTTGCAGAAAACTTCATCCGCGTCTACCAAAAGATGCATGTGCATGCTTAAAACGCGTTTTCGCACGAATCCGTGCGCGGGTGCTAAAAAGAGCAGCATCGGCATGCTTAGCACGTTGTTTGGTAGAAATCCACGTGCGCGTTCTACGAAAAGCACCATTTGCATGCACATCTTGTGGTTTTGCTGAAAACTTCAATCTCGTCTACCAAAAGATGCATGTGCATGCTTAAAACGCGTTTTCGCACGAATCCGTGCGCGGGTGCTAAAAAGAGCAGCATCGGCATGCTTAGCACTTTGTTTGGTAGAAATCCACGTGCGCGTTCTGCGAAAAGCACCATTTGCATGCACATCTTGTGGTTTTGCAGAAAACTTCAATCTCGTCTACCAAAAGATGCATGTGCATGCTTAAAACGCGTTTTCGCACGAATCCGTGCGCGGGTGCTAAAAAGAGCAGCAACGGCATGCTTAGCACGTTGTTTGGTAGAAATCCACGTGCGCGTTCTGCGAAAAGCACCATTTGCATGCACATATTGTGGTTTTGCAGAAAACTTCAATCTCGTCTACCAAAAGATGCATGTGCATGCTTAAAACGCGTTTTCGCACGAATCCGTGCGCGGGTGCTAAAAAGAGCAGCATCGGCATGCTTAGCACGTTGTTTGGTAGAAATCCACGTGCGCGTTCTGCGAAAAGCACCATTTGCATGCACATCTTGTGGTTTTGCAGAAAACTTCAATCTCGTCTACCAAAAGATGCATGTGCATGCTTAAAACGCGTTTTCGCACGAATCCATGCGCGGGTGCTAAAAAGAGCAGCATCGGCATGCTTAGCACGTCGTTTGGTAAAAATCCACGTGCGCGTTCTGCCAAGAGCACCATTTGCTTGCACATCTTGTGGTTTTGCAGAAAACTTCATCCGCGTCTACCAAAAGATGCATGTGCATGCTTAAAACGCGTTTTCGCACGAATCCGTGCGCGGGTGCTAAAAAGAGCAGCGTCGGCATGCTTAGCACGTCGTTTGGTAGAAATCCACGTGCGCGTTCTGCCAAAAGCACCATTTGCATGCACATCTTGTTGTTTTGCAGAAAACTTCATCCGCGTCTACCAAACGATGCATGTGCATGCTTAAAACGCGTTTTCGCACGAATCCGTGCGCGGGTGCTAAAAAGAGCAGCATCGGCATGCTTAGCACGTTGTTTGGTAGAAATCCACGTGCGCGTTCTGCGAAAAGCACCATTTGCATGCACAGCTTGTGGTTTTGCAGAAAACTTCAATCTCGTCTACCAAAAGATGCATGTGCATGCTTAAAACGCGTTTTCGCACGAATCCGTGCGCGGGTGCTAAAAAGAGCAGCATCGGCATGCTTAGCACGTTGTTTGGTAGAAATCCACGTGCGCGTTCTGCGAAAAGCACCATTTGCATGCACATCTTGTGGTTTTGCAGAAAACTTCAATCTCGTCTACCAAAAGATGCATGTGCATGCTTAAAACGCGTTTTCGCACGAATCCGTGCGCGGGTGCTAAAAAGAGCAGCATCGGCATGCTTAGCACGTTGTTTGGTAGAAATCCACGTGCGCGTTCTGCGAAAAGCACCATTTGCATGCACATCTTGTGGTTTTGCAGAAAACTTCAATCTCGTCTACCAAAAGATGCATGTGCATGCTTAAAACGCGTTTTCGCACGAATCCGTGCGCGGGTGCTAAAAAGAGCAGCATCGGCATGCTTAGCACGTTGTTTGGTAGAAATCCACGTGCGCGTTCTGCGAAAAGCACCATTTGCATGCACATCTTGTGGTTTTGCAGAAAACTTCAATCTCGTCTACCAAAAGATGCATGTGCATGCTTAAAACGCGTTTTCGCACGAATCCGTGCGCGGGTGCTAAAAAGAGCAGCATCGGCATGCTTAGCACGTCGTTTGGTAGAAATCCACGTGCGCGTTCTGCGAAAAGCACCATTTGCATGCACATCTTGTGGTTTTGCAGAAAACTTCAATCTCGTCTACCAAAAGATGCATGTGCATGCTTAAAACGCGTTTTCGCACGAATCCGTGCGCGGGTGCTAAAAAGAGCAGCATCGGCATGCTTAGCACGTTGTTTGGTAGAAATCCACGAGGGCGTTCTGCGAAAAGCACCATTTGCATGCACATCTTGTGGTTTTGCAGAAAACTTCAATCTCGTCTACCAAAAGATGCATGTGCATGCTTAAAACGCGTTTTCGCGCGAATCCGTGCGCGGGTGCTAAAAAGAGCAGCATCGGCATGCTTAGCACGTTGTTTGGTAGAAATCCACGTGCGCGTTCTGCGAAAAGCACCATTTGCATGCACATCTTGTGGTTTTGCAGAAAACTTCAATCTCGTCTACCAAAAGATGCATGTGCATGCTTAAAACGCGTTTTCGCACGAATCCGTGCGCGGGTGCTAAAAAGAGCAGCATCGGCATGCTTAGCACGTTGTTTGGTAGAAATCCACGTGCGCGTTCTGCGAAAAGCACCATTTGCATGCACATCTTGTGGTTTTGCAGAAAACTTCAATCTCGTCTACCAAAAGATGCATGTGCATGCTTAAAACGTGTTTTCGCACGAATCCGTGCGTGGGTGCTAAAAAGAGCAGCATCGGCATGCTTAGCACGTTGTTTGGTAGAAATCCACGTGCGCGTTCTGCGAAAAGCACCATTTGCATGCACATCTTGTGGTTTTGCAGAAAACTTCAATCTCGTCTACCAAAAGATGCATGTGCATGCTTAAAACGCGTTTTCGCACGAATCCGTGCGCGGGTGCTAAAAAGAGCAGCATCGGCATGCTTAGCACGTTGTTTGGTAGAAATCCACGTGCGCGTTCTGCGAAAAGCACCATTTGCATGCACATCTTGTGGTTTTGCAGAAAACTTCAATCTCGTCTACCAAAAGATGCATGTGCATGCTTAAAACGCGTTTTCGCACGAATCCGTGCGCGGGTGCTAAAAAGAGCAGCATCGGCATGCTTAGCACGTTGTTTGGTAGAAATCCACGTGCGCGTTCTGCGAAAAGCACCATTTGCATGCACATCTTGTGGTTTTGCAGAAAACTTCAATCTCGTCTACCAAAAGATGCATGTGCATGCTTAAAACGCGTTTTCGCACGAATCCGTGCGCGGGTGCTAAAAAGAGCAGCATCGGCATGCTTAGCACGTCGTTTGGTAGAAATCCACGTGCGCGTTCTGCGAAAAGCACCATTTGCATGCACATCTTGTGGTTTTGCAGAAAACTTCAATCTCGTCTACCAAAAGATGCATGTGCATGCTTAAAACGCGTTTTCGCACGAATCCGTGCGCGGGTGCTAAAAAGAGCAGCATCGGCATGCTTAGCACGTCGTTTGGTAGAAATCCACGTGCGCGTTCTGCCAAAAGCACCATTTGCATGCACATCTTGTGGTTTTGCAGAAAACTTCATCCGCGTCTACCAAACGAAGCATGTGCATGCTTAAAACGCGTTTTCGCACGAATCCGTGCGCGGGTGCTAAAAAGAGCAGCATCGGCATGCTTAGCACGTTGTTTGGTAGAAATCCACGTGCGCGTTCTGCGAAAAGCACCATTTGCATGCACAGCTTGTGGTTTTGCAGAAAACTTCAATCTCGTCTACCAAAAGATGCATGTGCATGCTTAAAACGCGTTTTCGCACGAATCCGTCCGCGGGTGCTAAAAAGAGCAGCATCGGCATGCTTAGCACGTTGTTTGGTAGAAATCCACGTGCGCGTTCTGCGAAAAGCACCATTTGCATGCACATCTTGTGGTTTTGCAGAAAACTTCAATCTCGTCTACCAAAAGATGCATGTGCATGCTTAAAACGCGTTTTCGCACGGATCCGTGCGCGGGTGCTAAAAAGAGCAGCATCGGCATGCTTAGCACGTTGTTTGGTAGAAATCCACGTGCGCGTTCTGCAAAAAGCACCATTTGCATGCACATCTTGTGGTTTTGCAGAAAACTTCAATCTCGTCTACCAAAAGATGCATGTGCATGCTTAAAACGCGTTTTCGCACGAATCCGTGCGCGGGTGCTAAAAAGAGCAGCATCGGCATGCTTAGCACGTTGTTTCGTAGAAATCCACGTGCGCGTTCTGCGAAAAGCACCATTTGCATGCACATCTTGTGGTTTTGCAGAAAACTTCAATCTCGTCTACCAAAAGATGCATGTGCATGCTTAAAACGCGTTTTCGCACGAATCCGTGCGCGGGTGCTAAAAAGAGCAGCATCGGCATGCTTAGCACGTTGTTTGGTAGAAATCCACGTGCGCGTTCTGCGAAAAGCACCATTTGCATGCACATCTTGTGGTTTTGCAGAAAACTTCAATCTCGTCTACCAAAAGATGCATGTGCATGCTTAAAACGCGTTTTCGCACGAATGCGTGCGCGGGGCTAAAAAGAGCAGCATCGCATGCTTAGCACGTTGTTTGGTAGAAATCCACGTGCGCGTTCTGCGAAAAGCACCATTTGCATGCACATCTTGTGGTTTTGCAGAAAACTTCAATCTCGTCTACCAAAAGATGCATGTGCATGCTTAAAACGCGTTTTCGCGCGAATCCGTGCGCGGGTGCTAAAAAGAGCAGCATCGGCATGCTTAGCACGTTGTTTGGTAGAAATCCACGTGCGCGTTCTGCGAAAAGCACCATTTGCATGCACATCTTGTGGTTTTGCAGAAAACTTCAATCTCGTCTACCAAAAGATGCATGTGCATGCTTAAAACGCGTTTTCGCACGAATCCGTGCGCGGGTGCTAAAAAGAGCAGCATCGCATGCTTAGCACGTTGTTTGGTAGAAATCCACGTGCGCGTTCTGCGAAAAGCACCATTTGCATGCACATCTTGTGGTTTTGCAGAAAACTTCAATCTCGTCTACCAAAAGATGCATGTGCATGCTTAAAACGTGTTTTCGCACGAATCCGTGCGTGGGTGCTAAAAAGAGCAGCATCGGCATGCTTAGCACGTTGTTTGGTAGAAATCCACGTGCGCGTTCTGCGAAAAGCACCATTTGCATACACATCTTGTGGTTTTGCAGAAAACTTCAATCTCGTCTACCAAAAGATGCATGTGCATGCTTAAAACGCGTTTTCGCACGAATCCGTGCGCGGGTGCTAAAAAGAGCAGCATCGGCATGCTTAGCACGTTGTTTGGTAGAAATCCACGTGCGCGTTCTGCGAAAAGCACCATTTGCATGCACATCTTGTGGTTTTGCAGAAAACTTCAATCTCGTCTACCAAAAGATGCATGTGCACATGCTTAAAACGCGTTTTCGCACGAATCCGTGCGCGGGTGCTAAAAAGAGCAGCATCGGCATGCTGTGCACGTTGTTTGGTAGAAATCCACGTGCGCGTTCTGCGAAAAGCACCATTTGCATGCACATCTTGTGGTTTTGCAGAAAACTTCAATCTCGTCTACCAAAAGATGCATGTGCATGCTTAAAACGCGTTTTCGCGCGAATCCGTGCGCGGGTGCTAAAAAGAGCAGCATCGGCATGCTTAGCACGTCGTTTGGTAGAAATCCACGTGCGCATTCTGCCAAAAGCACCATTTGCATGCACATCTTGTGGTTTTGCAGAAAACTTCAATCTCGTCTACCAAAAGATGCATGTGCATGCTTAAAACGCGTTTTCGCACGAATCCGTGCGTGGGTGCTAAAAAGAGCAGCATCGGCATGCTTAGCACGTTGTTTGGTAGAAATCCACGTGCGCGTTCTGCGAAAAGCACCATTTGCATGCATATCTTGTGGTTTTGCAGAAAACTTCAATCTCGTCTACCAAAAGATGCATGTGCATGCTTAAAACGCGTTTTCGCTCGAATCCGTGCGCGGGTGCTAAAAAGAGCAGCATCGGCATGCTTAGCACGTTGTTTGGTTGAAATCCACGTGGGCGTTCTGCGAAAAGCACCATTTGCATGCACATATTGTGGTTTTGCAGAAAACTTCAATCTCGTCTACCAAAAGATGCATGTGCATGCTTAAAACGCGTTTTCGCACGAATCCGTGCGCGGGTGCTAAAAAGAGCAGCATCGGCATGCTGTGCACGTTGTTTGGTAGAAATCCACGTGCGCGTTCTGCGAAAAGCACCATTTGCATGCACATCTTGTGGTTTTGCAGAAAACTTCAATCTCGTCTACCAAAAGATGCATGTGCATGCTTAAAACGCGTTTTCGCACGAATCCGTGCGCGGGTGCTAAAAAGAGCAGCATCGGCATGCTTAGCACGTTGTTTGGTAGAAATCCACGTGCGCGTTCTGCGAAAAGCACCATTTGCATGCACATCTTGTGGTTTTGCAGAAAACTTCAATCTCGTCTACCAAAAGATGCATGTGCATGCTTAAAACGCGTTTTCGCACAAATCCGTGCGCGGGTGCTAAAAAGAGCAGCATCGGCATGCTTAGCACGTTGTTTGGTAGAAATCCACGTGCGCGTTCTGCGAAAAGCACCATTTGCATGCACATCTTGTGGTTTTGCAGAAAACTTCAATCTCGTCTACCAAAAGATGCATGTGCATGCTTAAAACGCGTTTTCGCACGAATCCGTGCGCGGGTGCTAAAAAGAGCAGCATCGGCATGCTTAGCACGTTGATTGGTAGAAATCCACGTGCGCGTTCTGCGAAAAGCACCATTTGCATGCACATCTTGTGGTTTTGCAGAAAACTTCAATCTCGTCTACCAAAAGATGCATGTGCATGCTTAAAACGCGTTTTCGCACGAATCCGTGCGCGGGTGCTAAAAAGAGCAGCATCGGCATGCTTAGCACGTTGTTTGGTAGAAATCCACGTGCGCGTTCTGCGAAAAGCACCATTTGCATGCACATCTTGTGGTTTTGCAGAAAACTTCAATCTCGTCTACCAAAAGGTGCATGTGCATGCTTAAAACGCGTTTTCGCACGAATCCGTGCGCGGGTGCTAAAAAGAGCAGCATCGGCATGCTTAGCACGTTGTTTGGTATAAATCCACGTGGGCGTTCTGCGAAAAGCACCATTTGCATGCACATCTTGTGGTTTTGCAGAAAACTTCAATCTCGTCTACCAAAAGATGCATGTGCATGCTTAAAACGCGTTTTCGCACGAATCCGTGCGCGGGTGCTAAAAAGAGCAGCATCGGCATGCTTAGCACGTTGATTGGTAGAAATCCACGTGCGCGTTCTGCGAAAAGCACCATTTGCATGCACATCTTGTGGTTTTGCAGAAAACTTCAATCTCGTCTACCAAAAGATGCATGTGCATGCTTAAAACGCGTTTTCGCACGAATCCGTGCGCGGGTGCTAAAAAGAGCAGCATCGGCATGCTTAGCACGTTGTTTGGTAGAAATCCACGTGCGCGTTCTGCGAAAAGCACCATTTGCATGCACATCTTGTGGTTTTGCAGAAAACTTCAATCTCGTCTACCAAAAGGTGCATGTGCATGCTTAAAACGCGTTTTCGCACGAATCCGTGCGCGGGTGCTAAAAAGAGCAGCATCGGCATGCTTAGCACGTTGTTTGGTATAAATCCACGTGGGCGTTCTGCGAAAAGCACCATTTGCATGCACATATTGTGGTTTTGCAGAAAACTTCAATCTCGTCTACCAAAAGATGCATGTGCATGCTTAAAACGCGTTTTCGCACGAATCCGTGCGCGGGTGCTAAAAAGAGCAGCATCGGCATGCTTAGCACGTTGTTTGGTAGAAATCCACGTGCGCGTTCTGCGAAAAGCACCATTTGCATGCACATCTTGTGCTTTTGCAGAAAACTTCAATCTCGTCTACCAAAAGATGCATGTGCATGCTTAAAACGCGTTTTCGCACGAATCCGTGCGCGGGTGCTAAAAAGAGCAGCATCGGCATGCTTAGCACGTTGTTTGGTAGAAATCCACGTGCGCGTTCTGCGAAAAGCACCATTTGCATGCACATCTTGTGGTTTTGCAGAAAACTTCAATCTCGTCTACCAAAAGATGCATGTGCATGCTTAAAACGCGTTTTCGCACAAATCCGTGCGCGGGTGCTAAAAAGAGCAGCATCGGCATGCTTAGCACGTCGTTTGGTAGAAATCCACGTGCGCGTTCTGCCAAGAGCACCATTTCCATGCACATATTGTGGTTTTGCAGAAAACTTCATCCGCGTCTACCAAAAGATGCATGTGCATGCTTAAAACGCGTTTTCGCACGAATCCGTGCGCGGGTGCTAAAAAGAGCAGCATCGGCATGCTTAGCACGTCGTTTGGTAGAAATCCACGTGCGCGTTCTGCCAAAAGCACCATTTGCATGCACATCTTGTGGTTTTGCAGAAAACTTCATCCGCGTCTACCAAAAGATGCATGTGCATGCTTAAAACGCGTTTTCGCACGAATCCGTGCGCGGGTGCTAAAAAGAGCAGCATCGGCATGCTTAGCACGTTGTTTGGTAGAAATCCACGTGCGCGTTCTGCGAAAAGCACCATTTGCATGCACATCTTGTGGTTTTGCAGAAAACTTCAATCTCGTCTACCAAAAGATGCATGTGCATGCTTAAAACGCGTTTTCGCACAAATCCGTGCGCGGGTGCTAAAAAGAGCAGCATCGGCATGCTTAGCACGTCGTTTGGTAGAAATCCACGTGCGCGTTCTGCCAAAAGCACCATTTGCATGCACATCTTGTGGTTTTGCAGAAAACTTCATCCGCGTCTACCAAAAGATGCATGTGCATGCTTAAAACGCGTTTTCGCGCGAATCCGTGCGCGGGTGCTAAAAAGAGCAGCATCGGCATGCTTAGCACGTCGTTTGGTAGAAATCCACGTGCGCGTTCTGCCAAAAGCACCATTTGCATGCACATCTTGTGGTTTTGCAGAAAACTTCAATCTCGTCTACCAAAAGATGCATGTGCATGCTTAAAACGCGTTTTCGCAGGAATCCGTGCGCGGGTGCTAAAAAGAGCAGCATCGGCATGCTTAGCACGTTGTTTGGTAGAAATCCACGTGCGCGTTCTGCGAAAAGCACCATTTGCATGCATATGTTGTGGTTTTGCAGAAAACTTCAATCTCGTCTACCAAAAGATGCATGTGCATGCTTAAAACGCGTTTTCGCACGAATCCGTGCGCGGGTGCTAAAAAGAGCAGCATCGGCATGCTTAGCAAGTTGTTTGGTAGAAATCCACGTGCGCGTTCTGCGAAAAGCACCATTTGCATGCACATCTTGTGGTTTTGCAGAAAACTTCAATCTCGTCTACCAAAAGAGGCATGTGCATGCTTAAAACGCGTTTTCGCACGAATCCGTGCGCGGGTGCTAAAAAGAGCAGCATCGGCATGCTTAGCACGTTGTTTGGTAGAAATCCACGTGCGCGTTCTGCGAAAAGCACCATTTGCATGCACAACTTGTGGTTTTGCAGAAAACTTCAATCTCGTCTACCAAAAGATGCATGTGCATGCTTAAAACGCGTTTTCGCACGAATCCGTGCGCGGGTGCTAAAAAGAGCAGCATCGGCATGCTTAGCACGTTGTTTGGTAGAAATCCACGTGCGCGTTCTGCGAAAAGCACCATTTGCATGCACATCTTGTGGTTTTGCTGAAAACTTCAATCTCGTCTACCAAAAGATGCATGTGCATGCTTAAAACGCGTTTTCGCACAAATCCGTGCGCGGGTGCTAAAAAGAGCAGCATCGGCATGCTTAGCACGTCGTTTGGTAGAAATCCACGTGCGCGTTCTGCCAAGAGCACCATTTGCATGCACATCTTGTGGTTTTGCAGAAAACTTCATCCGCGTCTACCAAAAGATGCATGTGCATGCTTAAAACGCGTTTTCGCACGAATCCGTGCGCGGGTGCTAAAAAGAGCAGCATCGGCATGCTTAGCACGTCGTTTGGTAGAAATCCACGTGCGCGTTCTGCCAAAAGCACCATTTGCATGCACATCTTGTGGTTTTGCAGAAAACTTCATCCGCGTCTACCAAAAGATGCATGTGCATGCTTAAAACGCGTTTTCGCACGAATCCGTGCGCGGGTGCTAAAAAGAGCAGCATCGGCATGCTTAGCACGTTGTTTGGTAGAAATCCACGTGCGCGTTCTGCGAAAAGCACCATTTGCATGCACATCTTGTGGTTTTGCAGAAAACTTCAATCTCGTCTACCAAAAGATGCATGTGCATGCTTAAAACGCGTTTTCGCACGAATCCGTGCGCGGGTGCTAAAAAGAGCAGCATCGGCATGCTTAGCACGTTGTTTGGTAGAAATCCACGTGGGCGTTCCTCGAAAAGCACCATTTGCATGCACATCTTGTGGTTTTGCAGAAAACTTCAATCTCGTCTACCAAAAGATGCATGTGCATGCTTAAAACGCGTTTTCGCACGAATCCGTGCGCGGGTGCTAAAAAGAGCAGCATCGGCATGCTTAGCACGTTGTTTGGTAGAAATCCACGTGCGCGTTCTGCGAAAAGCACCATTTGCATGCACATCTTGTGGTTTTGCAGAAAACTTCAATCTCGTCTACCAAAAGATGCATGTGCATGCTTAAAACGCGTTTTCGCACAAATCCGTGCGCGGGTGCTAAAAAGAGCAGCATCGGCATGCTTAGCACGTCGTTTGGTAGAAATCCACGTGCGCGTTCTGCCAAGAGCACCATTTGCATGCACATCTTGTGGTTTTGCAGAAAACTTCATCCGCGTCTACCAAAAGATGCATGTGCATGCTTAAAACGCGTTTTCGCACGAATCCGTGCGCGGGTGCTAAAAAGAGCAGCATCGGCATGCTTAGCACGTCGTTTGGTAGAAATCCACGTGCGCGCTCTGCCAAAAGCACCATTTGAATGCACATCTTGTGGTTTTGCAGAAAACTTCATCCGCGTCTACCAAAAGATGCATGTGCATGCTTAAAACGCGTTTTCGCACGAATCCGTGCGCGGGTGCTTAAAAGAGCAGCATCGGCATGCTTAGCACGTTGTTTGGTAGAAATCCACGTGCGCGTTCTGCGAAAAGCACCATTTGCATGCACATCTTGTGGTTTTGCAGAAAACTTCAATCTCGTCTACCAAAAGATGCATGTGCATGCTTAAAACGCGTTTTCGCACGAATCCGTGCGCGGGTGCTAAAAAGAGCAGCATCGGCATGCTTAGCACGTTGTTTGGTAGAAATCCACGTGGGCGTTCTGCGAAAAGCACCATTTGCATGCACATCTTGTGGTTTTGCAGAAAACTTCAATCTCGTCTACCAAAAGATGCATGTGCATGCTTAAAACGCGTTTTCGCACGAATCCGTGCGCGGGTGCTAAAAAGAGCAGCATCGGCATGCTTAGCACGTTGTTTGGTAGAAATCCACGTGGGCGTTCTGCGAAAAGCACCATTTGCATGCACATCTTGTGGTTTTGCAGAAAACTTCAATCTCGTCTACCAAAAGATGCATGTGCATGCTTAAAACGCGTTTTCGCACGAATCCGTGCGCGGGTGCTCAAAAGAGCAGCATCGGCATGCTTAGCACGTTGTTTGGTAGAAATCCACGTGCGCGTTCTGCGAAAAGCACCATTTGCATGCACATCTTGTGGTTTTGCAGAAAACTTCAATCTCGTCTACCAAAAGATGCATGTGCATGCTTAAAACGCGTTTTCGCACGAATCCGTGCGCGGGTGCTAAAAAGAGCAGCATCGGCATGCTTAGCACGTCGTTTGGTAGAAATCCACGTGCGCGTTCTGCCAAGAGCACCATTTGCATGCACATCTTGTGGTTTTGCAGAAAACTTCATCCGCGTCTACCAAAAGATGCATGTGCATGCTTAAAACGCGTTTTCGCACGAATCCGTGCGCGAGTGCTAAAAAGCGCAGCATCGGCATGCTTAGCACGTCGTTTGGTAGAAATCCACGTGCGCGTTCTGCCAAAAGCACCATTTGCATGCACATCTTGTGGTTTTGCAGAAAACTTCAATCTCGTCTACCAAAAGATGCATGTGCATGCTTAAAACGCGTTTTCGCACGAATCCGTGCGCGGGTGCTAAAAAGAGCAGCATCGGCATGCTTAGCACGTTGTTTGGTAGAAATCCACGTGCGCGTTCTACGAAAAGCACCATTTGCATGCACATCTTGTGGTTTTGCAGAAAACTTCAATCTCGTCTACCAAAAGATGCATGTGCATGCTTAAAACGCGTTTTCGCACGAATCCGTGCGCGGGTGCTAAAAAGAGCAGCATCGGCATGCTTAGCACGTTGTTTGGTAGAAATCCACGTGCGCGTTCTGCGAAAAGCACCATTTGCATGCACATCTTGTGGTTTTGCAGAAAACTTCAATCTCGTCTACCAAAAGATGCATGTGCATGCTTAAAACGCGTTTTCGCACGAATCCGTGCGCGGGTGCTAAAAAGAGCAGCATCGGCATGCTTAGCACGTTGTTTGGTAGAAATCCACGTGGGCGTTCTGCGAAAAGCACCATTTGCATGCACATCTTGTGGTTTTGCAGAAAACTTCAATCTCGTCTACCAAAAGATGCATGTGCATGCTTAAAACGCGTTTTCGCACGAATCCGTGCGCGGGTGCTAAAAAGAGCAGCATCGGCATGCTTAGCACGTTGTTTGGTAGAAATCCACGTGCGCGTTCTGCGAAAAGCACCATTTGCATGCACATCTTGTGGTTTTGCAGAAAACTTCAATCTCGTCTACCAAAAGATGCATGTGCATGCTTAAAACGCGTTTTCGCACGAATCCGTGCGCGGGTGCTAAAAAGAGCAGCATCGGCATGCTTAGCACGTTGTTTGGTAGAAATCCACGTGCGCGTTCTGCGAAAAGCACCATTTGCATGCACATCTTGTGGTTTTGCAGAAAACTTCAATCTCGTTTACCAAAAGATGCATGTGCATGCTTAAAACGCGTTTTCGCACGAATCCGTGCGCGGGTGCTAAAAAGAGCAGCATCGGCATGCTTAGCACGTTGTTTGGTAGAAATCCACGTGCGCGTTCTGCGAAAAGCACCATTTGCATGCACATCTTGTGGTTTTGCAGAAAACTTCAATCTCGTCTACCAAAAGATGCATGTGCATGCTTAAAACGCGTTTTCGCACGAATCCGTGCGCGGGTGCTAAAAAGAGCAGCATCGGCATGCTTAGCACGTTGTTTGGTAGAAATCCACGTGCGCGTTCTGCGAAAAGCACCATTTGCATGCACATCTTGTGGTTTTGCAGAAAACTTCAATCTCGTCTACCAAAAGATGCATGTGCATGCTTAAAACGCGTTTTCGCACGAATCCGTGCGCGGGTGCTAAAAAGAGCAGCATCGGCATGCTTAGCACGTTGCTTGGTAGAAATCCACGTGCGCGTTCTGCGAAAAGCACCGTTTGCATACACATCTTGTGGTTTTGCAGAAAACTTCAATCTCGTCTACCAAAAGATGCATGTGCATGCTTAAAACGCGTTTTCGCACAAATCCGTGCGCGGGTGCTAAAAAGAGCAGCATCGGCATGCTTAGCACGTCGTTTGGTAGAAATCCACGTGCGCGTTCTGCCAAGAGCACCATTTGCATGCACATCTTGTGGTTTTGCAGAAAACTTCAATCTCGTCTACCAAAAGATGCATGTGCATGCTTAAAACGCGTTTTCGCACGAATCCGTGCGCGGGTGCTAAAAAGAGCAGCATCGGCATGCTTAGCACGTTGTTTGGTAGAAATCCACGTGCGCGTTCTGCCAAGAGCACCATTTGCATGCACATCTTGTGGTTTTGCAGAAAACTTCATCCGCGTCTACCAAAAGATGCATGTGCATGCTTAAAACGCGTTTTCGCACGAATCCGTGCGCGGGTGCTAAAAAGAGCAGCATCGGCATGCTTAGCACGTCGTTTGGTAGAAATCCACGTGCGCGTTCTGCCAAAAGCACCATTTGCATGCACATCTTGTGGTTTTGCAGAAAACTTCATCCGCGTCTACCAAAAGATGCATGTGCATGCTTAAAACGCGTTTTCGCACGAATCCGTGCGCGGGTGCTAAAAAGAGCAGCATCGGCATGCTTAGCACGTTGTTTGGTAGAAATCCACGTGCGCGTTCTGCGAAAAGCACCATTTGCATGCACATCTTGTGGTTTTGCAGAAAACTTCAATCTCGTCTACCAAAAGATGCATGTGCATGCTTAAAACGCGTTTTCGCACGAATCCGTGCGCGGGTGCTAAAAAGAGCAGCATCGGCATGCTTAGCACGTTGTTTGGTAGAAATCCACGTGGGCGTTCTGCGAAAAGCACCATTTGCATGCACATCTTGTGGTTTTGCAGAAAACTTCAATCTCGTCTACCAAACTATGCATGTGCATGCTTAAAACGCGTTTTCGCACGAATCCGTGCGCGGGTGCTAAAAAGAGCAGCATCGGCATGCTTAGCACGTTGTTTGGTAGAAATCCACGTGCGCGTTCTGCGAAAAGCACCATTTGCATGCACATCTTGTGGTTTTGCAGAAAACTTCAATCTCGTCTACCAAAAGATGCATGTGCATGCTTAAAACGCGTTTTCGCACGAATCCGTGCGCGGGTGCTAAAAAGAGCAGCATCGGCATGCTTAGCACGTCGTTCGGTAGAAATCCACGTGCGTGTTCTGCCAAGAGCACCATTTGCATGCACATCTTGTGGTTTTGCAGAAAACTTCATCCGCGTCTACCAAAAGATGCATGTGCATGCCTAAAACGCGTTTTCGCACGAATCCGTGCGCGGGTGCTAAAAAGAGCAGCATCGGCATGCTTAGCACGTCGTTTGGTAGAAATCCACGTGCGCGTTCTGCCAAAAGCACCATTTGCATGCACATCTTGTGGTTTTGCAGAAAACTTCAATCTCGTCTACCAAAAGATGCATGTGCATGCTTAAAACGCGTTTTCGCACGAATCCGTGCGCGGGTGCTAAAAAGAGCAGCATCGGCATGCTTAGCACGTTGTTTGGTAGAAATCCACGTGCGCGTTCTGCGAAAAGCACCTTTTGCATGCACATCTTGTGGTTTTGCAGAAAACTTCAATCTCGTCTACCAAAAGATGCATATGCATGCTTAAAACGCGTTTTCGCACGAATCCGTGCGCGGGTGCTAAAAAGAGCAGCATCGGCATGCTTAGCAAGTTGTTTGGTAGAAATCCACGTGCGCGTTCTGCGAAAAGCACCATTTGCATGCACATCTTGTGGTTTTGCAGAAAACTTCAATCTCGTCTACCAAAAGATGCATGTGCATGCTTAAAACGCGTTTTCGCACGAATCCGTGCGCGGGTGCTAAAAAGAGCAGCATCGGCATGCTTAGCACGTTGTTTGGTAGAAATCCACGTGCGCGTTCTGCGAAAAGCACCATTTGCATGCACATCTTGTGGTTTTGCAGAAAACTTCAATCTCGTCTACCAAAAGATGCATGTGCATGCTTAAAACGCGTTTTCGCACGAATCCGTGCGCGGGTGCTAAAAAGAGCAGCATCGGCATGCTTAGCACGTTGTTTGGTAGAAATCCACGTGCGCGTTCGGCGAAAAGCAACATTTGCATGCACATCTTGTGGTTTTGCAGAAAACTTCAATCTCGTCTACCAAAAGATGCATGTGCATGCTTAAAACGCGTTTTCGCACAAATCCGTGCGCGGGTGCTAAAAAGAGCAGCATCGGCATGCTTAGCACGTTGTTTGGTAGAAATCCATGTGGGCGTTCTGCGAAAAGCACCATTTGCATGCACATCTTGTGGTTTTGCAGAAAACTTCAATCTCGTCTACCAAAAGATGCATGTGCATGCTTAAAACGCGTTTTCGCACGAATCCGTGCGCGGGTGCTAAAAAGAGCAGCATCGGCATGCTTAGCACGTTGTTTGGTAGACATCCACGTGCGCGTTCTGCGAAAAGCACCATTTGCATGCACATCTTGTGGTTTTGCAGAAAACTTCAATCTCGTCTACCAAAAGATGCATGTGCATGCTTAAAACGCGTTTTCGCACGAATCCGTGCGCGGGTGCTAAAAAGAGCAGCATCGGCATGCTTAGCACGTTGTTTGGTAGAAATCCACGTGCGCGTTCTGCGAAAAGCACCATTTGCATGCACATCTTGTGGTTTTGCAGAAAACTTCAATCTCGTCTACCAAAAGATGCATGTGCATGCTTAAAACGCGTTTTCGCACGAATCCGTGCGCGGGTGCTAAAAAGAGCAGCATCGGCATGCTTAGCACGTTGTTTGGTAGAAATCCACGTGCGCGTTCTGCGAAAAGCACCATTTGCATGCACATCTTGTGCTTTTGCAGAAAACTTCAATCTCGTCTACCAAAAGATGCATGTGCATGCTTAAAACGCGTTTTCGCACGAATCCGTGCGCGGGTGCTAAAAAGAGCAGCATCGGCATGCTTAGCACGTTGTTTGGTAGAAATCCACGTGCGCGTTCTGCGAAAAGCACCATTTGCATGCACATCTTGTGGTTTTGCAGAAAACTTCAATCTCGTCTACCAAAAGATGCATGTGCATGCTTAAAACGCGTTTTCGCACGAGTCCCGTGCGCGGGTGCTAAAAAGAGCAGCATCGGCATGCTTAGCACGTTGTTTGGTAGAAATCCACGTGCGCGTTCTGCGAAAAGCACCATTTGCATGCACATCTTGTGGTTTTGCAGAAAACTTCAATCTCGTCTACCAAAAGATGCATGTGCATGCTTAAAACGCGTTTTCGCACAAATCCGTGCGCGGGTGCTAAAAAGAGCAGCATCGGCATGCTTAGCACGTCGTTTGGTAGAGATCCACGTGCGCGTTCTGCCAAGAGCACCATTTGCATGCACATCTTGTGGTTTTGCAGAAAACTTCATCCGCGTCTACCAAAAGATGCATGTGCATGCTTAAAACGCGTTTTCGCACGAATCCGTGCGCGGGTGCTAAAAAGAGCAGCATCGGCATGCTTAGCACGTCGTTTGGTAGAAATCCACGTGCGCGTTCTGCCAAAAGCACCATTTGCATGCACATCTTGTGGTTTTGCAGAAAACTTCATCCGCGTCTACCAAAAGATGCATGTGCATGCTTAAAACGCGTTTTCGCACGAATCCGTGCGCGGGTGCTAAAAAGAGCAGCATCGGCATGCTTAGCACGTTGTTTGGTAGAAATCCACGTGGGCGTTCTGCGAAAAGCACCATTTGCATGCACATCTTGTGGTTTTGCAGAAAACTTCAATCTCGTCTACCAAAAGATGCATGTGCATGCTTAAAACGCGTTTTCGCACGAATCCGTGCGCGGGCGCTAAAAAGAGCAGCATCGGCATGCTTAGCACGTTGTTTGGTAGAAATCCACGTGCGCGTTCTGCGAAAAGCACCATTTGCATGCACATCTTGTGGTTTTGCAGAAAACTTCAATCTCGTCTACCAAAAGATGCATGTGCATGCTTAAAACGCGTTTTCGCACGAATCCGTGCGCGGGTGCTAAAAAGAGCAGCATCGGCATGCTTAGCACAACGTTTGGTAGAAATCCACGTGCGCGTTCTGCCAAGAGCACCATTTGCATGCACATCTTGTGGTTTTGCAGAAAACTTCATCCGCGTCTACCAAAAGATGCATGTGCATGCTTAAAACGCGTTTTCGCACGAATCCGTGCGCGGGTGCTAAAAAGAGCAGCATCGGCATGCTTAGCACGTCGTTTGGTAGAAATCCACGTGCGCGTTCTGCCAAAAGCACCATTTGCATGCACATCTTGTGGTTTTGCAGAAAACTTCAATCTCGTCTACCAAAAGATGCATGTGCATGCTTAAAACGCGTTTTCGCACGAATCCGTGCGCGGGTGCTAAAAAGAGCAGCATCGGCATGCTTAGCACGTTGTTTGGTAGAAATCCACGTGCGCGTTCTGCGAAAAGCACCTTTTGCATGCACATCTTGTGGTTTTGCAGAAAACTTCAATCTCGTCTACCAAAAGATGCATGTGCATGCTTAAAACGCGTCTTCGCACGAATCCGTGCGCGGGTGCTAAAAAGAGCAGCATCGGCATGCTTAGCACGTTGTTTGGTAGAAATCCACGTGCGCGTTCTGCGAAAAGCACCATTTGCATGCACATCTTGTGGTTTTGCAGAAAACTTCAATCTCGTCTACCAAAAGATGCATGTGCATGCTTAAAACGCGTTTTCGCACGAATCCGTGCGCGGGTGCTAAAAAGAGCAGCATCGGCATGCTTAGCACGTCGTTTGGTAGAAATCCACGTGCGCGTTCTGCCAAAAGCAACATTTGCATGCACATATTGTGGTTTTGCAGAAAACTTCAATCTCGTCTACCAAAAGATGCATGTGCATGCTTAAAACGCGTTTTCGCACGAATCCGTGCGCGGGTGCTAAAAAGAGCAGCATCGGCATGCTTAGCACGTTGTTTGGTAGAAATCCACGTGCGCGTTCTGCGAAAAGGACCTTTTGCATGCACATCTTGTGGTTTTGCAGAAAACTTCAATCTCGTCTACCAAAAGATGCATGTGCATGCTTAAAACACGTTTTCGCACGAATCCGTGCGCGGGTGCTAAAAAGAGCAGCATCGGCATGCTTAGCACGTTGTTTGGTAGAAATCCACGTGCGCGTTCTGCGAAAAGCACCATTTGCATGCACATCTTGTGGTTTTGCAGAAAACTTCAATCTCGTCTACCAAAAGATGCATGTGCATGCTTAAAACGCGTTTTCGCACGAATCCGTGCGCGGGTGCTAAAAAGAGCAGCATCGGCATGCTTAGCACGTTGTTTGGTAGAAATCCACGTGCGCGTTCTGCGAAAAGCACCATTTGCATGCACATCTTGCGGTTTTGCAGAAAACTTCAATCTCGTCTACCAAAAGATGCATGTGCATGCTTAAAACGCGTTTTCGCACGAATCCGTGCGCGGGTGCTAAAAAGAGCAGCATCGGCATGCTTAGCACGTTGTTTGGTAGAAATCCACGTGCGCGTTCTGCGAAAAGCACCATTTGCATGCACATCTTTTGGTTTTGCAGAAAACTTCAATCTCGTCTACCAAAAGATGCATGTGCATGCTTAAAACGCGTTTTCGCACAAATCCGTGCGCGGGTGCTAAAAAGAGCAGCATCGGCATGCTTAGCACGTTGTTTGGTAGAAATCCACGTGGGCGTTCTGCGAAAAGCACCATTTGCATGCACATCTTGTGGTTTTGCAGAAAACTTCAATCTCGTCTACCAAAAGATGCATGTGCATGCTTAAAACGCGTTTTCGCACGAATCCGTGCGCGGGTGCTAAAAAGAGCAGCATCGGCATGCTTAGCACGTTGTTTGGTAGAAATCCACGTGCGCGTTCTGCGAAAAGCACCATTTGCATGCACATCTTGTGGTTTTGCAGAAAACTTCAATCTCGTCTACCAAAAGATGCATGTGCATGCTTAAAACGCGTTTTCGCACGAATCCGTGCGCGGGTGCTAAAAAGAGCAGCATCGGCATGCTTAGCACGTTGTTTGGTAGAAATCCACGTGGGCGTTCTGCGAAAAGCACCATTTGCATGCACATCTTGTGGTTTTGCAGAAAACTTCAATCTCGTCTACCAAAAGATGCATGTGCATGCTTAAAACGCGTTTTCGCACGAATCCGTGCGCGGGTGCTAAAAAGAGCAGCATCGGCATGCTTAGCACGTTGTTTGGTAGAAATCCACGTGCGCGTTCTGCGAAAAGCACCATTTGCATGCACATCTTGTGGTTTTGCAGAAAACTTCAATCTCGTCTACCAAAAGATGCATGTGCATGCTTAAAACGCGTTTTCGCAGGAATCCGTGCGCGGGTGCTAAAAAGAGCAGCATCGGCATGCTTAGCACGTTGTTTGGTAGAAATCCACGTGCGCGTTCTGCGAAAAGCAACATTTGCATGCACATCTTGTGGTTTTGCAGAAAACTTCAATCTCGTCTACCAAAAGATGCATGTGCATGCTTAAAACGCGTTTTCGCACAAATCCGTGCGCGGGTGCTAAAAAGAGCAGCATCGGCATGCTTAGCACGTTGTTTGGTAGAAATCCACGTGGGCGTTCTGCGAAAAGCACCATTTGCATGCACATCTTGTGGTTTTGCAGAAAACTTCAATCTCGTCTACCAAAAGATGCATGTGCATGCTTAAAACGCGTTTTCGCACGAATCCGTGTGCGGGTGCTAAAAAGAGCAGCATCGGCATGCTTAGCACGTTGTTTGGTAGAAATCCACGTGCGCGTTCTGCGAAAAGCACCTTTTGCATGCACATCTTGTGGTTTTGCAGAAAACTTCAATCTCGTCTACCAAAAGATGCATGTGCATGCTTAAAACGCGTTTTCGCACGAATCCGTGCGCGGGTGCTAAAAAGAGCAGCATCGGCATGCTTAGCACGTTGTTTGGTAGAAATCCACGTGCGCGTTCTGCGAAAAGCACCATTTGCATGCACATCTTGTGGTTTTGCAGAAAACTTCAATCTCGTCTACCAAAAGATGCATGTGCATGCTTAAAACGCGTTTTCGCACGAATCCGTGCGCGGGTGCTAAAAAGAGCAGCATCGGCATGCTTAGCACGTCGTTTGGTAGAAATCCACGTGCGCGTTCTGCCAAAAGCAACATTTGCATGCACATCTTGTGGTTTTGCAGAAAACTTCAATCTCGTCTACCAAAAGATGCATGTGCATGCTTAAAACGCGTTTTCGCACGAATCCGTGCGCGGGTGCTAAAAAGAGCAGCATCGGCATGCTTAGCACGTTGTTTGGTAGAAATCCACGTGCGCGTTCTGCGAAAAGCACCTTTTGCATGCACATCTTGTGGTTTTGCAGAAAACTTCAATCTCGTCTACCAAAAGATGCATGTGCATGCTTAAAACACGTTTTCGCACGAATCCGTGCGCGGGTGCTAAAAAGAGCAGCATCGGCATGCTTAGCACGTTGTTTGGTAGAAATCCACGTGCGCGTTCTGCGAAAAGCACCATTTGCATGCACATCTTGTGGTTTTGCAGAAAACTTCAATCTCGTCTACCAAAAGATGCATGTGCATGCTTAAAACGCGTTTTCGCACGAATCCGTGCGCGGGTGCTAAAAAGAGCAGCATCGGCATGCTTAGCACGTTGTTTGGTAGAAATCCACGTGCGCGTTCTGCGAAAAGCACCATTTGCATGCACATCTTGCGGTTTTGCAGAAAACTTCAATCTCGTCTACCAAAAGATGCATGTGCATGCTTAAAACGCGTTTTCGCACGAATCCGTGCGCGGGTGCTAAAAAGAGCAGCATCGGCATGCTTAGCACGTTGTTTGGTAGAAATCCACGTGCGCGTTCTGCGAAAAGCACCATTTGCATGCACATCTTTTGGTTTTGCAGAAAACTTCAATCTCGTCTACCAAAAGATGCATGTGCATGCTTAAAACGCGTTTTCGCACAAATCCGTGCGCGGGTGCTAAAAAGAGCAGCATCGGCATGCTTAGCACGTTGTTTGGTAGAAATCCACGTGGGCGTTCTGCGAAAAGCACCATTTGCATGCACATCTTGTGGTTTTGCAGAAAACTTCAATCTCGTCTACCAAAAGATGCATGTGCATGCTTAAAACGCGTTTTCGCACGAATCCGTGCGCGGGTGCTAAAAAGATCAGCATCGGCATGCTTAGCACGTTGTTTGGTAGAAATCCACGTGCGCGTTCTGCGAAAAGCACCATTTGCATGCACATCTTGTGGTTTTGCAGAAAACTTCAATCTCGTCTACCAAAAGATGCATGTGCATGCTTAAAACGCGTTTTCGCACGAATCCGTGCGCGGGTGCTAAAAAGAGCAGCATCGGCATGCTTAGCACGTTGTTTGGTAGAAATCCACGTGCGCGTTCTGCGAAAAGCACCATTTGCATGCACATCTTGTGGTTTTGCAGAAAACTTCAATCTCGTCTACCAAAAGATGCATGTGCATGCTTAAAACGCGTTTTCGCACGAATCCGTGCGCGGGTGCTAAAAAGAGCAGCATCGGCATGCTTAGCACGTTGTTTGGTAGAAATCCACGTGGGCGTTCTGCGAAAAGCACCATTTGCATGCACATCTTGTGGTTTTGCAGAAAACTTCAATCTCGTCTACCAAAAGATGCATGTGCATGCTTAAAACGCGTTTTCGCAGGAATCCGTGCGCGGGTGCTAAAAAGAGCAGCATCGGCATGCTTAGCACGTTGTTTGGTAGAAATCCACGTGCGCGTTCTGCGAAAAGCACCATTTGCATGCACATCTTGCGGTTTTGCAGAAAACTTCAATCTCGTCTACCAAAAGATGCATGTGCATGCTTAAAACGCGTTTTCGCACGAATCCGTGCGCGGGTGCTAAAAAGAGCAGCATCGGCATGCTTAGCACGTTGTTTGGTAGAAATCCACGTGCGCGTTCTGCGAAAAGCACCATTTGCATGCACATCTTTTGGTTTTGCAGAAAACTTCAATCTCGTCTACCAAAAGATGCATGTGCATGCTTAAAACGCGTTTTCGCACAAATCCGTGCGCGGGTGCTAAAAAGAGCAGCATCGGCATGCTTAGCACGTTGTTTGGTAGAAATCCACGTGGGCGTTCTGCGAAAAGCACCATTTGCATGCACATCTTGTGGTTTTGCAGAAAACTTCAATCTCGTCTACCAAAAGATGCATGTGCATGCTTAAAACGCGTTTTCGCACGAATCCGTGCGCGGGTGCTAAAAAGATCAGCATCGGCATGCTTAGCACTTTGTTTGGTAGAAATCCACGTGCGCGTTCTGCGAAAAGCACCATTTGCATGCACATCTTGTGGTTTTGCAGAAAACTTCAATCTCGTCTACCAAAAGATGCATGTGCATGCTTAAAACGCGTTTTCGCACGAATCCGTGCGCGGGTGCTAAAAAGAGCAGCATCGGCATGCTTAGCACGTTGTTTGGTAGAAATCCACGTGCGCGTTCTGCGAAAAGCACCATTTGCATGCACATCTTGTGGTTTTGCAGAAAACTTCAATCTCGTCTACCAAAAGATGCATGTGCATGCTTAAAAACGCGTTTTCGCACGAATCCGTGCGCGGGTGCTAAAAAGAGCAGCATCGGCATGCTTAGCACGTTGTTTGGTAGAAATCCACGTGGGCGTTCTGCGAAAAGCACCATTTGCATGCACATCTTGTGGTTTTGCAGAAAACTTCAATCTCGTCTACCAAAAGATGCATGTGCATGCTTAAAACGCGTTTTCGCACGAATCCGTGCGCGGGTGCTAAAAAGAGCAGCATCGGCATGCTTAGCACGTTGTTTGGTAGAAAATCCACGTGCGCGTTCTGCGAAAAGCACCATTTGCATGCACATCTTGTGGTTTTGCAGAAAACTTCAATCTCGTCTACCAAAAGATGCGATGTGCATGCTTAAAACGCGTTTTCGCAGGAATCCGTGCGCGGGTGCTAAAAAGAGCAGCATCGGCATGCTTAGCACGTTGTTTGGTAGAAATCCACGTGCGCGTTCTGCGAAAGCAACATTTGCATGCACATCTTGTGGTTTTGCAGAAAACTTCAATCTCGTCTACCAAAAGATGCATGTGCATGCTTAAAACGCGTTTTCGCACAAATCCGTGCGCGGGTGCTAAAAAGAGCAGCATCGGCATGCTTAGCACGTTGTTTGGTAGAAATCCACGTGGGCGTTCTGCGAAAAGCACCATTTGCATGCACATCTTGTGGTTTTGCAGAAAACTTCAATCTCGTCTACCAAAAGATGCATGTGCATGCTTAAAACGCGGTTTTCGCACGAATCCGTGCGCGGGTGCTAAAAAGAGCAGCATCGGCATGCTAGCACGTTGTTTGGTAGAAATCCACGTGCGCGTTCTGCGAAAAGCACCTTTTGCATGCACATCTTGTGGTTTTGCAGAAAACTTCAATCTCGTCTACCAAAAGATGCATGTGCATGCTTAAAACGCGTTTTCGCACGAATCCGTGCGCGGGTGCTAAAAAGAGCAGCATCGGCATGCTTAGCACGTTGTTTGGTAGAAATCCACGTGCGCGTTCTGCGAAAAGCACCATTTGCATGCACATCTTGTGGTTTTGCAGAAAACTTCAAATCTCGTCTACCAAAAGATGCATGTGCATGCTTAAAACGCGTTTTCGCACGAATCCGTGCGCGGGTGCTAAAAAGAGCAGCATCGGCATGCTTAGCACGTCGTTTGGTAGAAATCCACGTGCGCGTTCTGCCAAAAGCAACATTTGCATGCACATCTTGTGGTTTTGCAGAAAACTTCAATCGTCTACCAAAAGATG
>NW_027315358.1:0-36886 GCF_023375885.2 Dermacentor andersoni | reverse complement strand
GCATCGGTACAGGCCTGGGACCCGTGGCCCTTCGTGAAATTCGCCGCTACCAGAAGTCGACCGAACTTCTCATCCGCAAGCTGCCGTTCCAGCGCTTGGTGAGGGAAATCGCTCAGGATTTCAAGACCGACCTCCGATTCCAGAGTTCGGCTGTGATGGCCCTTCAGGAGGCCAGCGAGGCCTACCTGGTCGGTCTCTTCGAGGACACCAACCTGTGCGCCATCCACGCCAAGCGCGTTACCATCATGCCGAAGGACATCCAGCTGGCCCGGCGCATCCGTGGCGAGCGCGCCTAAGTTCGGTTCGGCCGCTGTCTGCGCCGCAGCCTCGGTCAGGCAAGCAACACAAAACGGTCCTTCTCAGGACCACCTACATGTTTGCTTCGGCCACGGGAGCACGCGAGACCACGTACTCCAACCGTACCCTCTCGGTCTGTCTGTTTTGTTGTTATTTTTTTATTATCAATATTTTTTCTCTGTGTGTGTGTCTGTGGTGAGCTGCCGGTGCGAGGTGGTGCCTCGTTTCGGATGCATATGGTAAGTATTGCGCGCGCTCGAGCAAGACGGAGAGAGAGGAAAAAAAAAAAGAAACAAAATGCGCGTTCGTTGCAAAACGGTTCGCGCATTCATGCGAAGAAGCCGCGCACGAAGACGAAATTAATGCGGCCGATGTTGCGTGCAAGCTTTTGTGTATTGGTATGCCATGCATGCGTTTGTTCACGTTCCTCATGCATACCTGCCTGGCTCATAAGTGCATGCTGGTTGCGGATATGGGCCATTTTTTGTTTGTTTTCAAGGGCCCGATCGCCTATCACATTCCACTACGCGAATCGTACGCTACTTGCAGTGAGGCTCGTCCCTGTGCGCCCCCGGACACCCTGAAGCTCGCTTTCTATCTACATTCGTGCACTGACATGCCAGCTAGCTAGCAGCAGCGTCAGTTCAACAGGCACGGTTGCGCTAATTCAAACAGAGGGAAACGGGCGCAGAGAACGGGATTGCCAAGCAAAACCCTGCCGTCACACGCATTTCGGTGGTCCTGACAAGGACCGTTGGGTTGTGCGACGAGCGCGACTGTAGTCCGGCGGCTGGGAGCTGCTCGCTTACGCCTTCTTCTCGGTCTTCTTTGGGAGAAGCACAGCTTGGATGTTGGGCAAGACGCCGCCCTGCGCGATCGTCACGCCGGAGAGCAGCTTGTTCAGCTCCTCGTCGTTGCGGATGGCGAGCTGCAGGTGGCGGGGGATGATCCTGGTCTTCTTGTTGTCACGAGCCGCGTTGCCAGCGAGCTCGAGCACTTCGGCAGCCAGGTACTCGAGGACGGCCGCGAGGTAGACGGGAGCGCCCGCTCCGACGCGCTCGGCGTAGTTTCCCTTGCGCAGGAGACGGTGGATACGGCCCACGGGGAACTGGAGACCCGCGCGGCTGGAACGCGTCTTGCTCTTGCCCTTCGCCTTGCCGCCTTTGCCGCGTCCGGACATGCTGGTGCTGCTGATGCGTAGAGTGAGACAGAGAAACGCACGACTGACGCAGTCGCGATCTGTGAGCGATTTGAGCCGTGCTCGTAGTGCCTTCGCCGCTGTCGCCGCCGCCGGGGTCCCAAAGGAAAGCGCGAGGGAAAGGGAGAGAGGCCCGCGCGGACCAATGGCGCGCGCGGATATGCGAGGTCGCGTGAACACCACCCTCCCGCGATAAAAACGGGGCGCGCGCGACCGGTCGCGCGTATTCCGATCTCGTTTGCTCGGCTACTCACAACGGTGCGATGCCTCCCCAGCCCAGCGGTAAGGCCGTGAAGAAGGCCGGCAAGGCGCAGAAGAACGTGCGCGCCACCGACAAGAAGAAGAAGAAGCGCCGCAGGAAGGAGAGCTTCTCCATCTATATCTACAAGGTGCTGAAGCAGGTGCACCCGGACACTGGAGTCTCCAGCAAGGCCATGTCTATCATGAACAGCTTCGTGAACGACATCTTCGAGCGTATCGCCGCGGAGTCGTCCCGTCTGGCTCACTACAACAAGCGCTCGACCATCACGAGCCGGGAGATCCAGACTGCCGTGCGTCTGCTGTTGCCCGGCGAGCTGGCCAAACACGCCGTGTCCGAGGGCACCAAAGCCGTCACCAAGTACACCAGCTCCAAGTAGGCGACCGAGCGCTCGTCCGCCCAGCCCACACCCAACGGCTCTTCTCAGAGCCACCCAAAGTGTCTGCATTGGCATTGGGATGTAGTGAGAATCTCGACGATTCCGTCCCGTTCCCTCTGTTCGACGCTTCCTCGTTTAGAAAAAAAACCCGACGCGCGCTGTCGGACAACGCGTTCTCATTGCGACAGCGCGTGTGCTAAAAGTTTCGTAGCAGAAACGCACAGAACGCCAGGCGCTCAGCACAACAACACAAACAAAGCGAGTATAGGGCGCGTGAGCCGACTCCGCGCGAGCGGCCACGTTCGCCTGCACTAATTGCCACGGCGCGTGTTTCGCACACCTAGGCTGATGAGGCGGTCGTTGCTGCACATTTACTTAATTCTGATGTAGCGTAAGTTTTAAAAGCAGGCAGCCCTCGTCCGTTTTTTCACATTTTATTTCTTATTTTCGGTCGACGCGCATTTGCGGGTCCCGAGGTGTGCCTCTATGGCTGCTAGAACTAATGTCGTCGGTCGCTGCGTGTGCTAGAATGCCCACTCGGCGGCCGGCCGCACGTATAGAGCAGTGCTCCGGACTGAAATTTAGAGCCGCGTGCTGTCAGCGCCGCATCGCTGTAGCAGTGGCTGGCGAGCGGAAATGCGTTAGCACGTTCACGAAGCAGCAGCGCGTAAGGGAAATTTTACGCTGTTATTACAAATGTAGTGGTAATTTGAAGTGGAAAAAAGGAGAGATGCGCGCGGCTCTCCGCATACTGCATAGCGGTTGCGCGCGCGTCCTGCGTAGCTGCCTTCGTACGGGCTGGGCGCGATGGGAGAGGGAGGAGGTCGGAGCGCCGCCAGCACTGCCCTCGCTCTCTTCCGTCCCCTAGAATGCTGAATTTGGCTCGCGCGCGCGTCTTAGGCTGATTTCGCTGACGCTATCTGCGAGGCTACGTAAGCTATCGCGACGAAATTTGACGGTCGTGTGGGCACCAGTCAGCGGTGCCTGCGTGCGAAATTTGAAACGCCTGAGGCGAGCGGAGCATGAGCGCGCCCTGTTTTGCGACTAGTGATCAAGCGAACCGTGTTGGCGTGGCTGAGTTTGAAGTTGTGCGCGCGGTGTGCTTTGCGGCAATGACCAGGGTGCACTTGCAAGCGTAGCCGAGCTAACGGTGAATAGAACGAGTAATCACAATTATGAGAACACAATAAACTTGTTCCTGGGGCGCGACACGAGCAGTGAGTGCGTGCAACATACCACAATAACATTGTTGACACGTTTGTTTTTCCCTTGGCGAGTTTGAGCAAAATAAGAAGGGAGGCTGGTTGAACATCAGCCTACGTTGCAGTGTGGAATGCCCAAAAAGAGACAACATAAGAAAAACAAAAGTAAACTCTGCGATTGTGTTGCGAGGCCACTTGTCTTGAACTCAGTGCGTGGCCTAAGCAGGGCTCAGTGCAGCAACCAGCGACTCACTCGCGAAGAGAGGCCGCGCTGCCCGGGAGCCAATCGGCGCGCGTTCATCCTCCTCGCCCTCTTTTTTGCGGCGCGGCTTCGTCGCTCAGTCGCGGCGCAAGGACGCGGCATTCGCTTTCCTGACTCGCTCCGAAGCAGCAGCAACAGCCGAGATGTCTGGACGTGGCAAGGGCGGCAAGGGGCTCGGCAAGGGTGGCGCGAAGCGTCATCGTAAGGTGTTGCGTGACAACATCCAAGGCATCACCAAGCCTGCCATCCGTCGCCTCGCTCGCCGTGGGCGGTGTCAAGCGTATCTCCGGCCTGATCTACGAGGAGACACGCGGTGTGCTCAAGGTGTTCCTCGAGAACGTGATTCGGGACGCCGTCACCTACACTGAGCACGCCAAGCGCAAGACCGTGACCGCCATGGACGTTGTGTATGCCCTCAAGCGTCAGGGCCGCACCCTCTACGGTTTCGGAGGCTAAGCAGCGCGCGTGCGCGACGTCGTCTGCAAGCAGCGCATCAGCTCCTCTGAAGAACCCAACAGCCCTCTTCAGGGCTACCCACTTGGTGCTTCGGCAGTGATGCGCAGGATTTGCGATCTCCTGCTCCGTTAACCCTCTTTTTGCACGCCATTATCTCGCGTTCGGCCGTACGAGACACGCGCGGTGAACTTGGTCAGGTGAGCGAGCGCAACCGCGTGTATTCATAAGGCGTGGTAGCATAGTTTTTCGCCCTCGCAAGGCGAGCTCTGCTCGATTGCATTTGCGCTCGCCACTGCGTGTTGTGTTGCTGCCATTTCGCCCGCCCTCAGCGTGTCCTAGTTGCGACGTGCCGGGGTCGTTCGTGCAGCTCAGTTGTCGCCTTTGGTTGGACCCTTGTTGAGCCAGCCAGAGTGGCATGATGATTAAAAGAAAGGTAATCGTAAGCTCGTCGATGCGCATTTTGTCGCTTTGAAGTGGCTCGCTTCTTCTACTCCCTTGGAGAAGAGTATGAGCCGGGCGGCAGCACTCGGTTACATACGCCGAGCGTGGCGGTCAGCGGGCACACTTAAGTTAAGTAAGGCCCCATATTTCACAGCAATAGCTCGTGTGGATATGCAACGAAGCAAAGCACGAGGAAAAATATTGCCCGGCACGGGCCAGTGTGTAACAGCTGAAAGCGAGTTTTCTACAGACAGCAGTTATTTGTTCTCTCCAGTGCAAGCGTTAAATGAGCGAGCCTGAGCTGCATTCTGAGCTGCATTCGCACGGCTTCGTTGGTTTGCGTCGGAGAAACAATAATGTGCCAGTCCTCTTGGCCTACGAGCTGAGCGCCCGTCGTGTCCCCTCGTCTAGCCTTGTGGTTGTTGCATGCGCGATGGGCGGCCGTGGACTGCCACCCGTGCGATTCACAATTGCGTAACTCTTTTGAGCGACGCAAATGAATGGAAAGGTGAGGAGATTAGCTAGGTAGCTGTCGCTAGAACCGGGCTCACTGCGTTGTATTCAAGTGGACGAGGGGTGCGCGCGGTAGACACCGAGGGGCGTGCTGTTTTCATTGGTGCTGTTGTCTGTAATTACTCGTGCACAGGGGGATTTCTTATGCGCGCGCTATAGGTGATAAGCAGTTGGTTCGAGGTCAATGTGGTTCTTGCAAGCCAATGCACCCCCCGAGTCGCCCAAAACAAGAGGAAAATAAAATACAGGAGCAGAGCGGTGAAGTGTGCTTGCCTAGACAGAAATATGCTTTCACAGTGCAGGCTCATTTTCTCTCGTTATTTGTATACGACTCCGCTCTTTCGTCATGCGTGCGCGTAGGTGATGCTGGGCGACCTTGTTCGCGCCATATACTTAGATCGGTAAGGAAGCGGGCGCTGGACATGCGCTGCGTTTAAAGAAAACAAACTTTTTCGAGCAACGTATTTGTGCATGCCAAGCGGGAGACGAGCGGCCGCCCGCTTGGCGATTTGAGCGGTGCATCGCGTATTTGTCGAACTCTTCGCCGCCAGATGGAGCCTCCTGTCCTACGTGTGAACATTTGTCCTTTTGGCAGTTTGTGCCACGCGTATTTATGCGCTGTAAGGCGGTTGCGTAATGTCATTGCGTGGAAGCGCCAAAGTGCACAAGACTACCTCTTGCCGCTGCATCCCTGGAAAATCGTAAATGTGAAAGCTGCTGTACAGAAAGATTCCGAATTTGAACCGGCTGCTCCCTCACTCATGTCGCATGTATTGGCACGCGAAGGTAAGAGAAACTGACACGCGCCGGCCGTCGCCATCGCACGGATTTCGCATTCGTGTTGCGTTTAATGAAAGCCAAGCTCGCGCCAATTATTTTACATTTCTCCCACGAAGCCGCCGGGGAAATGTGTGCGCCTATGGCCTTGACGTATAGCAAAGCGAGATGATGGCTCAACAGGTAAACAAATGGGGAAGGAGCAGCCGGAGAAAATGTACGGGCCCGCTTACTTTGAAGAAACTCGGCACTTTTGGTTATTTCTTTTCTCTTGTTTATGTATGGATTGCTACTGTGAACTCACTGGCATGTGCGTGCAAAGGGAATAGCCCGAGGACGAAGCAAGGCGTACACAGTGCGCAATGAGGTCATACGGGTCGTGCGTGTAGCTCGGAGGTGAACTCCAAGTAATGCATCGGAACACACCCAAGAGAAAACAACGGGTTGTCACGAGAGAACTAATGCAGCCATGTAAACGAAGCTTGTTGCATGTGAGAAAAACGTGGTGGTGGTGCGGTGACGTTTCTTTTTTTCCTTCCATAATGCACGAGTACTGGCAGGTTAAGAAGTACAAAGTTTCATATCTCAACAATACAAATCGGTACCGCGATCGTGTGAATTGCACACAACAACTAACGCAAGTTCTGTCTAAAAATTTTCATCCCATCGAAAACGCCTCTCATGTCTATGAAGGTATTGTAAAAGTCATACTCACGCATGAATGGTATATCTTATCGAGGCGTATAAATTGTGTTCCCTTATACATATCGCCTTGTGCAATTAACAGAATTTCCAAATCCGGTTCCATTGCTGCTGCGACGGAGCTTTAAAGCGCACACTTGAACTGCTCTTTTTTTTTTTCCTCTCTTCCATTTCACAGTTTTCCACAATCACTGAGAATAATTAAAAAAATGAGGAAGAGCTCGGCATCAGTTGAAAATTGCGCTGTTGCAGGCGCGCGATTTGAACGTTTTCTTTTACACGCAATTAGGCGCACCAAATTCGGTGCGTTAGTTGGCGAGGAAATAGATTTCTGCCGGCGGCTGCCGAGCTGGAGCTTCGCTATAACATGACAACAACGCCGTCGATCCTGTGGCGAAGTTGCGTGCGGGAATGCAATCGAAAAAGCTAGCTGACGAAATGTACGCTCTGTATAGAGCAAAGTGTTGCGTTTGATGATTGTTTGTCAAAACCTTGCAAGTGCGAAAACTGTGTACCGAATACGTGGCACGCGGAAGCCGTGCTTGGGGTCGCGCCTGCGAAGCGTTGGTTGATGCTCCTAACGTGTCTCCTAACGCGCGTTCAACACCTGTCAATATTGTATTCCAAATTCGCTCTTAGAGCGGAAGTACATCGTTTTCTCTGTAACTCTGAAGTGGTGCTGGTAGACCATACGTAAGTTTGTCGTTAATCTTGCGATGCGAATGCGGGCCTCGCGTTCTTCAATGCGTGGACGGGAAAGTGTGGTACTGGCATGTCTGCATATGCGAGAGGGTTTGCTGCCGAGTGCGGCCACACCACGATGTAGTTGCCCCTCGAGAAGGCACCGTGGCGCGCACTTGTAGTTCGTGAAACGAGCAGCAGCATGATCAAAGCAATGCAGTGAACAAGCATAATGTAGCCTAAACATGCACACCCATCTCCGTCGCGCGCAGATCGCGATAACAGCTCCCATGGCGTTGGGCGTGGAGCGCTAACCACTGTCGAGATTAGTGGTGTGGTCTCACACTCGGCACTGGCAATTCACGACGCGCGGCGGTATAAGCGAGATTGTGGTGTTGGCTGAAACGAAAGAGAACAGCGCAGCATGCTGTCGTGTTTAAACTCAATTAAACCGCCTGCGAATGTGCTTTCCTTAGCCGCGAACAAGGCGCCCCGCGCGAAAACGTGCCTCCTCCAGCATCCTGGCGAACGGCGGGCGGGCGGCGTGCGCCGCACCGCCCGAGACGGCTGCGCCTGGCGCTGGCCAATCGGCGGGTGAGTTGGAGAGGAGAAGAGTAGTGCGGCGAAGCACGACGCGCGCGGCGCAGGGGTCATTTTCACTCCGGCAGTCGACGACTTCGGACGCTCGCTCCGTTCGCCATGGCCAGGACCAAGCAAACCGCCCGTAAGAGCACCGGTGGGAAGGCTCCGCGTAAGCAGCTTGCTACCAAGGCTGCTCGCAAGAGTGCACCTGCCACAGGTGGGGTTAAGAAACCGCATCGGTACAGGCCTGGGACCGTGGCCCTTCGTGAAATTCGCCGCTACCAGAAGTCGACCGAACTTCTCATCCGCAAGCTGCCGTTCCAGCGCTTGGTGAGGGAAATCGCTCAGGATTTCAAGACCGACCTCCGATTCCAGAGTTCGGCTGTGATGGCCCTTCAGGAGGCCAGCGAGGCCTACCTGGTCGGTCTCTTCGAGGACACCAACCTGTGCGCCATCCACGCCAAGCGCGTTACCATCATGCCGAAGGACATCCAGCTGGCCCGGCGCATCCGTGGCGAGCGCGCCTAAGTTCGGTTCGGCCGCTGTCTGCGCCGCAGCCTCGGTCAGGCAAGCAACACAAAACGGTCCCTTCTCAGGACCACCTACATGTTTGCTTCGGCCACGGGAGCACGCGAGACCACGTACTCCAACCGTACCCTCTCGGTCTGTCTGTTTTGTTGTTATTTTTTATTATCAATATTTTTTCTCTGTGTGTGTGTCTGTGGTGAGCTGCCGGTTGCGAGGTGGTGCCTCGTTTCGGATGCATATGGTAAGTATTGCGCGCGCTCGAGCAAGACGAGAGAGAGGAAAAAAAAAAAGAAACAAAATGCGCGTTCGTTGCAAAACGGTTCGCGCATTCATGCGAAGAAGCCGCGCACGAAGACGAAATTAATGCGGCCGATGTTGCGTGCAAGCTTTTGTGTATTGGTATGCCATGCATGCGTTTGTTCACGTTCCTCATGCATACCTGCCTGGCTCATAAGTGCATGCTGGTTGCGGATATGGGCCATTTTTTGTTTGTTTTCAAGGGCCCGATCGCCTATCACATTCCACTACGCGAATCGTACGCTACTTGCAGTGAGGCTCGTCCCTGTGCGCCCCCGGACACCCTGAAGCTCGCTTTCTATCTACATTCGTGCACTGACATGCCAGCTAGCTAGCAGCAGCGTCAGTTCAACAGGCACGGTTGCGCTAATTCAAACAGAGGGAAACGGGCGCAGAGAACGGGATTGCCAAGCAAAACCCTGCCGTCACACGCATTTCGGTGGTCCTGACAAGGACCGTTGGGTTGTGCGACGAGCGCGACTGTAGTCCGGCGGCTGGGAGCTGCTCGCTTACGCCTTCTTCTCGGTCTTCTTTGGGAGAAGCACAGCTTGGATGTTGGGCAAGACGCCGCCCTGCGCGATCGTCACGCCGGAGAGCAGCTTGTTCAGCTCCTCGTCGTTGCGGATGGCGAGCTGCAGGTGGCGGGGGATGATCCTGGTCTTCTTGTTGTCACGAGCCGCGTTGCCAGCGAGCTCGAGCACTTCGGCAGCCAGGTACTCGAGGACGGCCGCGAGGTAGACGGGAGCGCCCGCTCCGACGCGCTCGGCGTAGTTTCCCTTGCGCAGGAGACGGTGGATACGGCCCACGGGGAACTGGAGACCCGCGCGGCTGGAACGCGTCTTGCTCTTGCCCTTCGCCTTGCCGCCTTTGCCGCGTCCGGACATGCTGGTGCTGCTGATGCGTAGAGTGAGACAGAGAAACGCACGACTGACGCAGTCGCGATCTGTGAGCGATTTGAGCCGTGCTCGTAGTGCCTTCGCCGCTGTCGCCGCCGCCGGTCCCAAAGGAAAGCGCGAGGGAAAGGGAGAGAGGCCGCGCGGACCAATGGCGCGCGCGGATATGCGAGGGTCGCGTGAACACCACCCTCCCGCGATAAAAAACGGGGCGCGCGCGACCGGTCGCGCGTATTCCGATCTCGTTTGCTCGGCTACTCACAACGGTGCGATGCCTCCCCAGCCCAGCGGTAAGGCCGTGAAGAAGGCCGGCAAGGCGCAGAAGAACGTGCGCGCCACCGACAAGAAGAAGAAGAAGCGCCGCAGGAAGGAGAGCTTCTCCATCTATATCTACAAGGTGCTGAAGCAGGTGCACCCGGACACTGGAGTCTCCAGCAAGGCCATGTCTATCATGAACAGCTTCGTGAACGACATCTTCGAGCGTATCGCCGCGGGAGTCGTCCCCGTCTGGCTCACTACAACAAGCGCTCGACCATCACGAGCCGGGAGATCCAGACTGCCGTGCGTCTGCTGTTGCCCCGGCGAGCTGGCCAAACACGCCGTGTCCGAGGGCACCAAAGCCGTCACCAAGTACACCAGCTCCAAGTAGGCGACCGAGCGCTCGTCCGCCCAGCCCACACCCAACGGCTCTTCTCAGAGCCACCCAAAGTGTCTGCATTGGCATTGGGATGTAGTGAGAATCTCGACGATTCCGTCCGTTCCCTCTGTTCGACGCTTCCTCGTTTAGAAAAAAAAACCCGACGCGCGCTGTCGGACAACGCGTTCTCATTGCGACAGCGCGTGTGCTAAAAGTTTCGTAGCAGAAACGCACAGAACGCCAGGCGCTCAGCACAACAACACAAACAAAGCGAGTATAGGGCGCGTGAGCCGACTCCGCGCGAGCGGCCACGTTCGCCTGCACTAATTGCCACGGCGCGTGTTTCGCACACCTAGGCTGATGAGGCGGTCGTTGCTGCACATTTACTTAATTCTGATGTATCGTAAGTTTTAAAAGCAGGCAGCCCTCGTCCGTTTTTTTCACATTTTATTTCTTATTTTCGGTCGACGCGCATTTGCGGGTCCCGAGGTGTGCCTCTATGGCTGCTAGAACTAATGTCGTCGGTCGCTGCGTGTGCTAGAATGCCCACTCGGCGGCCGGCCGCACGTATAGAGCAGTGCTCCGGACTGAAATTTAGAGCCGCGTGCTGTCAGCGCCGCATCGCTGTAGCAGTGGCTGGCGAGCGGAAATGCGTTAGCACGTTCACGAAGCAGCAGCGCGTAAGGGAAATTTTACGCTGTTATTACAAATGTAGTGGTAATTTGAAGTGGAAAAAGGAGAGATGCGCGCGGCTCTCCGCATACTGCATAGCGGTTGCGCGCGCGTCCTGCGTAGCTGCCTTCGTACGGGCTGGGCGCGATGGGAGAGGGAGGAGGTCGGAGCGCCGCCAGCACTGCCCTCGCTCTCTTCCGTCCCCTAGAATGCTGAATTTGGCTCGCGCGCGCGTCTTAGGCTGATTTCGCTGACGCTATCTGCGAGGCTACGTAAGCTATCGCGACGAAATTTGACGGTCGTGTGGCACCAGTCAGCGGTGCCTGCGTGCGAAATTTGAAAACGCCTGAGGCGAGCGGAGCATGAGCGCGCCCTGTTTTGCGACTAGTGATCAAGCGAACCGTGTTGGCGTGGCTGAGTTTGAAGTTGTGCGCGCGGGTGTGCTTTGCGGGCAATGACCAGGGTGCACTTGCAAGCGTAGCCGAGCTAACGGTGAATAGAACGAGTAATCACAATTATGAGAACACAATAAACTTGTTCCTGGGGCGCGACACGAGCAGTGAGTGCGTGCAACATACCACAATAACATTGTTGACACGTTTGTTTTCCCTTGGCGAGTTGAGCAAAATAAGAAGGGAGGCTGGTTGAACATCAGCCTACGTTGCAGTGTGGAATGCCCAAAAAGAGACAACATAAGAAAAACAAAAGTAAACTCTGCGATTGTGTTGCGAGGCCACTTGTCTTGAACTCAGTGCGTGGCCTAAGCAGGGGCTCAGTGCAGCAACCAGCGACTCACTCGCGAAGAGAGGCCGCGCTGCCCGGGAGCCAATCGGCGCGCGTTCATCCTCCTCGCCCTCTTTTTTGCGGCGCGGCTTCGTCGCTCAGTCGCGGCGCAAGGACGCGGCATTCGCTTTCCTGACTCGCTCCGAAGCAGCAGCAACAGCCGAGATGTCTGGACGTGGCAAGGGCGGCAAGGGGGCTCGGCAAGGGTGGCGCGAAGCGTCATCGTAAGGTGTTGCGTGACAACATCCAAGGCATCACCAAGCCTGCCATCCGTCGCCTCGCTCGCCGTGGGCGGTGTCAAGCGTATCTCCGGCCTGATCTACGAGGAGACACGCGGTGTGCTCAAGGTGTTCCTCGAGAACGTGATTCGGGGACGCCGTCACCTACACTGAGCACGCCAAGCGCAAGACCGTGACCGCCATGGACGTTGTGTATGCCCTCAAGCGTCAGGGCCGCACCCTCTACGGTTTCGGAGGCTAAGCAGCGCGCGTGCGCGACGTCGTCTGCAAGCAGCGCATCAGCTCCTCTGAAGAACCCAACAGCCCTCTTCAGGGCTACCCACTTGGTGCTTCGGCAGTGATGCGCAGGATTTGCGATCTCCTGCTCCGTTAACCCTCTTTTGCACGCCATTATCTCGCGTTCGGCCGTACGAGACACGCGCGGTGAACTTGGTCAGGTGAGCGAGCGCAACCGCGTGTATTCATAAGGCGTGGTAGCATAGTTTTTCGCCCTCGCAAGGCGAGCTCTGCTCGATTGCATTTGCGCTCGCCACTGCGTGTTGTGTTGCTGCCATTTCGCCCGCCCTCAGCGTGTCCTAGTTGCGACGTGCCGGTCGTTCGTGCAGCTCAGTTGTCGCCTTTGGTTGGACCCTTGTTGAGCCAGCCAGAGTGGCATGATGATTAAAAGAAAGGTAATCGTAAGCTCGTCGATGCGCATTTTGTCGCTTTGAAGTGGCTCGCTTCTTCTACTCCCTTGGAGAAGAGTATGAGCCGGGCGGCAGCACTCGGTTACATACGCCGAGCGTGGCGGTCAGCGGGCACACTTAAGTTAAGTAAGGCCCCCATATTTCACAGCAATAGCTCGTGTGGATATGCAACGAAGCAAAGCACGAGGAAAATATTGCCCGGCACGGGCCAGTGTGTAACAGCTGAAAGCGAGTTTTCTACAGACAGCAGTTATTTGTTCTCTCCAGTGCAAGCGTTAAATGAGCGAGCCTGAGCTGCATTCTGAGCTGCATTCGCACGGCTTCGTTGGTTTGCGTCGGAGAAACAATAATGTGCCAGTCCTCTTGGCCTACGAGCTGAGCGCCCGTCGTGTCCCTCGTCTAGCCTTGTGGTTGTTGCATGCGCGATGGGCGGCCGTGGACTGCCACCGTGCGATTCACAATTGCGTAACTCTTTTGAGCGACGCAAATGAATGGAAAGGTGAGGAGATTAGCTAGGTAGCTGTCGCTAGAACCGGGCTCACTGCGTTGTATTCAAGTGGACGAGGGTGCGCGCGGTAGACACCGAGGGGTGCTGTTTTCATTGGTGCTGTTGTCTGTAATACTCGTGCACAGGGGGATTTCTTATGCGCGCGCTATAGGTGATAAGCAGTTGGTTCGAGGTCAATGTGGTTCTTGCAAGCCAATGCACCCCCGAGTCGCCCAAAACAAGAGGAAAATAAAATACAGGAGCAGAGCGGTGAAGTGTGCTTGCCTAGACAGAAATATGCTTTCACAGTGCAGGCTCATTTTCTCTCGTTATTTGTATACGACTCGCTCTTTCGTCATGCGTGCGCGTAGGTGATGCTGGGGCGACCTTGTTCGCGCCATATACTTAGATCGGTAAGGAAGCGGGCGCTGGACATGCGCTGCGTTTAAAGAAAACAAACTTTTTCGAGCAACGTATTTGTGCATGCCAAGCGGGAGACGAGCGGCCGCCCGCTTGGCGATTTGAGCGGTGCATCGCGTATTTGTCGAACTCTTCGCCGCCAGATGGAGCCTCCTGTCCTACGTGGTGAACATTTGTCCTTTTGGCAGTTTGTGCCACGCGTATTTATGCGCTGTAAGGCGGTTGCGTAATGTCATTGCGTGGAAGCGCCAAAGTGCACAAGACTACCTCTTGCCGCTGCATCCCTGGAAAATCGTAAATGTGAAAGCTGCTGTACAGAAAGATTCCGAATTTGAACCGGCTGCTCCCTCACTCATGTCGCATGTATTGGCACGCGAAGGGTAAGAGAAACTGACACGCGCCGGCCGTCGCCATCGCACGGATTTCGCATTCGTGTTGCGTTTAATGAAAGCCAAGCTCGCGCCAATTATTTTACATTTCTCCCACGAAGCCGCCGGGAAATGTGTGCGCCTATGGCCTTGACGTATAGCAAAGCGAGATGATGGCTCAACAGGTAAACAAATGGGGAAGGAGCAGCCGGAGAAAATGTACGGGCCGCTTACTTTGAAGAAACTCGGCACTTTTGGTATTTCTTTTCTCTTGTTTATGTATGGATTGCTACTGTGAACTCACTGGCATGTGCGTGCAAAGGGAATAGCCGAGGACGAAGCAAGGCGTACACAGTGCGCAATGAGGTCATACGGGTCGTGCGTGTAGCTCGGAGGTGAACTCCAAGTAATGCATCGGAACACACCCAAGAGAAAACAACGGGGTTGTCACGAGAGAACTAATGCAGCCATGTAAACGAAGCTTGTTGCATGTGAGAAAAACGTGTGGTGGTGCGGTGACGTTTCTTTTTTTCCTTCCATAATGCACGAGTACTGGCAGGTTAAGAAGTACAAAGTTTCATATCTCAACAATACAAATCGGTACCGCGATCGTGTGAATTGCACACAACAACTAACGCAAGTTCTGTCTAAAAATTTTCATCCCATCGAAAACGCCTCTCATGTCTATGAAGGTATTGTAAAAGTCATACTCACGCATGAATGGTATATCTTATCGAGGCGTATAAATTGTGTTCCCTTTATACATATCGCCTTGTGCAATTAACAGAATTTCCAAATCCGGTTCCATTGCTGCGCGACGGAGCTTTAAAGCGCACACTTGAACTGCTCTTTTTTTTTTCCTCTCTTCCATTTCACAGTTTTCCACAATCACTGAGAATAATTAAAAAAATGAGGAAGAGCTCGGCATCAGTTGAAAATTGCGCTGTTGCAGGCGCGCGATTTGAACGTTTTCTTTTACACGCAATTAGGCGCACCAAATTCGGTGCGTTAGTTGGCGAGGAAATAGATTTCTGCCGGCGGCTGCCGAGCTGGAGCTTCGCTATAACATGACAACAACGCCGTCGATCCTGTGGGCGAAGTTGCGTGCGGGAATGCAATCGAAAAAGCTAGCTGACGAAATGTACGCTCTGTATAGAGCAAAGTGTTGCGTTTGATGATTGTTTGTCAAAACCTTGCAAGTGCGAAAACTGTGTACCGAATACGTGGCACGCGGAAGCCGTGCTTGGGGGTCGCGCCTGCGAAGCGTTGGTTGATGCTCCTAACGTGTCTCCTAACGCGCGTTCAACACCTGTCAATATTGTATTCCAAATTCGCTCTTAGAGCGGAAGTACATCGTTTTCTCTGTAACTCTGAAGTGGTGCTGGTAGACCATACGTAAGTTTGTCGTTAATCTTGCGATGCGAATGCGGGCCTCGCGTTCTTCAATGCGTGGACGGGGAAAGTGGTGGTACTGGCATGTCTGCATATGCGAGAGGGTTTGCTGCCGAGTGCGGCCACACCACGATGTAGTTGCCCCTCGAGAAGGCACCGTGGCGCGCACTTGTAGTTCGTGAAACGAGCAGCAGCATGATCAAAGCAATGCAGTGAACAAGCAATAATGTAGCCTAAACATGCACACCCATCTCCGTCGCGCGCAGATCGCGATAACAGCTCCCCATGGCGTTGGGCGTGGAGCGCTAACCACTGTCGAGATTAGTGGTGTGGTCTCACACTCGGCACTGGCAATTCACGACGCGCGGCGGTATAAGCGAGATTGTGGTGTTGGCTGAAACGAAAGAGAACAGCGCAGCATGCTGTCGTGTTTAAACTCAATTAAAATGTGCTTTCCTTAGCCGCGAACAAGGCGCCCGCGCGAAAACGTGCCTCCTCCAGCATCCTGGCGAACGGCGGCGGCGGCGTGCGCCGCACCGCCCGAGACGGCTGCGCTGGCGCTGGCCAATCGGCGGGTGAGTTGGAGAGGAGAAGAGTAGTGCGGCGAAGCACGACGCGCGCGGCGCAGGGGTCATTTTCACTCCGGCAGTCGACGACTTCGGACGCTCGCTCCGTTCGCCATGGCCAGGACCAAGCAAACCGCCCGTAAGAGCACCGGTGGGAAGGCTCCGCGTAAGCAGCTTGCTACCAAGGCTGCTCGCAAGAGTGCACCTGCCACAGGTGGGGTTAAGAAACCGCATCGGTACAGGCCTGGGACCGTGGCCCTTCGTGAAATTCGCCGCTACCAGAAGTCGACCGAACTTCTCATCCGCAAGCTGCCGTTCCAGCGCTTGGTGAGGGAAATCGCTCAGGATTTCAAGACCGACCTCCGATTCCAGAGTTCGGCTGTGATGGCCCTTCAGGAGGCCAGCGAGGCCTACCTGGTCGGTCTCTTCGAGGACACCAACCTGTGCGCCATCCACGCCAAGCGCGTTACCATCATGCCGAAGGACATCCAGCTGGCCCGGCGCATCCGTGGCGAGCGCGCCTAAGTTCGGTTCGGCCGCTGTCTGCGCCGCAGCCTCGGTCAGGCAAGCAACACAAAACGGTCCTTCTCAGGACCACCTACATGTTTGCTTCGGCCACGGGAGCACGCGAGACCACGTACTCCAACCGTACCCTCTCGGTCTGTCTGTTTTGTTGTTATTTTTTATTATCAATATTTTTTCTCTGTGTGTGTGTCTGTGGTGAGCTGCCGGTGCGAGGTGGTGCCTCGTTTCGGATGCATATGGTAAGTATTGCGCGCGCTCGAGCAAGACGAGAGAGAGGAAAAAAAAAAAGAAACAAAATGCGCGTTCGTTGCAAAACGGTTCGCGCATTCATGCGAAGAAGCCGCGCACGAAGACGAAATTAATGCGGCCGATGTTGCGTGCAAGCTTTTGTGTATTGGTATGCCATGCATGCGTTTGTTCACGTTCCTCATGCATACCTGCCTGGCTCATAAGTGCATGCTGGTTGCGGATATGGGCCATTTTTTGTTTGTTTTCAAGGGCCCGATCGCCTATCACATTCCACTACGCGAATCGTACGCTACTTGCAGTGAGGCTCGTCCCTGTGCGCCCCCGGACACCCTGAAGCTCGCTTTCTATCTACATTCGTGCACTGACATGCCAGCTAGCTAGCAGCAGCGTCAGTTCAACAGGCACGGTTGCGCTAATTCAAACAGAGGGAAACGGGCGCAGAGAACGGGATTGCCAAGCAAAACCCTGCCGTCACACGCATTTCGGTGGTCCTGACAAGGACCGTTGGGTTGTGCGACGAGCGCGACTGTAGTCCGGCGGCTGGGAGCTGCTCGCTTACGCCTTCTTCTCGGTCTTCTTTGGGAGAAGCACAGCTTGGATGTTGGGCAAGACGCCGCCCTGCGCGATCGTCACGCCGGAGAGCAGCTTGTTCAGCTCCTCGTCGTTGCGGATGGCGAGCTGCAGGTGGCGGGGGATGATCCTGGTCTTCTTGTTGTCACGAGCCGCGTTGCCAGCGAGCTCGAGCACTTCGGCAGCCAGGTACTCGAGGACGGCCGCGAGGTAGACGGGAGCGCCCGCTCCGACGCGCTCGGCGTAGTTTCCCTTGCGCAGGAGACGGTGGATACGGCCCACGGGGAACTGGAGACCCGCGCGGCTGGAACGCGTCTTGCTCTTGCCCTTCGCCTTGCCGCCTTTGCCGCGTCCGGACATGCTGGTGCTGCTGATGCGTAGAGTGAGACAGAGAAACGCACGACTGACGCAGTCGCGATCTGTGAGCGATTTGAGCCGTGCTCGTAGTGCCTTCGCCGCTGTCGCCGCCGCCGGTCCCAAAGGAAAGCGCGAGGGAAAGGGAGAGAGGCCGCGCGGACCAATGGCGCGCGCGGATATGCGAGGTCGCGTGAACACCACCCTCCCGCGATAAAAACGGGGCGCGCGCGACCGGTCGCGCGTATTCCGATCTCGTTTGCTCGGCTACTCACAACGGTGCGATGCCTCCCCAGCCCAGCGGTAAGGCCGTGAAGAAGGCCGGCAAGGCGCAGAAGAACGTGCGCGCCACCGACAAGAAGAAGAAGAAGCGCCGCAGGAAGGAGAGCTTCTCCATCTATATCTACAAGGTGCTGAAGCAGGTGCACCCGGACACTGGAGTCTCCAGCAAGGCCATGTCTATCATGAACAGCTTCGTGAACGACATCTTCGAGCGTATCGCCGCGGAGTCGTCCCGTCTGGCTCACTACAACAAGCGCTCGACCATCACGAGCCGGGAGATCCAGACTGCCGTGCGTCTGCTGTTGCCCGGCGAGCTGGCCAAACACGCCGTGTCCGAGGGCACCAAAGCCGTCACCAAGTACACCAGCTCCAAGTAGGCGACCGAGCGCTCGTCCGCCCAGCCCACACCCAACGGCTCTTCTCAGAGCCACCCAAAGTGTCTGCATTGGCATTGGGATGTAGTGAGAATCTCGACGATTCCGTCCGTTCCCTCTGTTCGACGCTTCCTCGTTTAGAAAAAAAACCCGACGCGCGCTGTCGGACAACGCGTTCTCATTGCGACAGCGCGTGTGCTAAAAGTTTCGTAGCAGAAACGCACAGAACGCCAGGCGCTCAGCACAACAACACAAACAAAGCGAGTATAGGGCGCGTGAGCCGACTCCGCGCGAGCGGCCACGTTCGCCTGCACTAATTGCCACGGCGCGTGTTTCGCACACCTAGGCTGATGAGGCGGTCGTTGCTGCACATTTACTTAATTCTGATGTAGCGTAAGTTTTAAAAGCAGGCAGCCCTCGTCCGTTTTTTCACATTTTATTTCTTATTTTCGGTCGACGCGCATTTGCGGGTCCCGAGGTGTGCCTCTATGGCTGCTAGAACTAATGTCGTCGGTCGCTGCGTGTGCTAGAATGCCCACTCGGCGGCCGGCCGCACGTATAGAGCAGTGCTCCGGACTGAAATTTAGAGCCGCGTGCTGTCAGCGCCGCATCGCTGTAGCAGTGGCTGGCGAGCGGAAATGCGTTAGCACGTTCACGAAGCAGCAGCGCGTAAGGGAAATTTTACGCTGTTATTACAAATGTAGTGGTAATTTGAAGTGGAAAAAGGAGAGATGCGCGCGGCTCTCCGCATACTGCATAGCGGTTGCGCGCGCGTCCTGCGTAGCTGCCTTCGTACGGGCTGGGCGCGATGGGAGAGGGAGGAGGTCGGAGCGCCGCCAGCACTGCCCTCGCTCTCTTCCGTCCCCTAGAATGCTGAATTTGGCTCGCGCGCGCGTCTTAGGCTGATTTCGCTGACGCTATCTGCGAGGCTACGTAAGCTATCGCGACGAAATTTGACGGTCGTGTGGGCACCAGTCAGCGGTGCCTGCGTGCGAAATTTGAAACGCCTGAGGCGAGCGGAGCATGAGCGCGCCCTGTTTTGCGACTAGTGATCAAGCGAACCGTGTTGGCGTGGCTGAGTTTGAAGTTGTGCGCGCGGTGTGCTTTGCGGCAATGACCAGGGTGCACTTGCAAGCGTAGCCGAGCTAACGGTGAATAGAACGAGTAATCACAATTATGAGAACACAATAAACTTGTTCCTGGGGCGCGACACGAGCAGTGAGTGCGTGCAACATACCACAATAACATTGTTGACACGTTTGTTTTTCCCTTGGCGAGTTGAGCAAAATAAGAAGGGAGGCTGGTTGAACATCAGCCTACGTTGCAGTGTGGAATGCCCAAAAAGAGACAACATAAGAAAAACAAAAGTAAACTCTGCGATTGTGTTGCGAGGCCACTTGTCTTGAACTCAGTGCGTGGCCTAAGCAGGGCTCAGTGCAGCAACCAGCGACTCACTCGCGAAGAGAGGCCGCGCTGCCCGGGAGCCAATCGGCGCGCGTTCATCCTCCTCGCCCTCTTTTTTGCGGCGCGGCTTCGTCGCTCAGTCGCGGCGCAAGGACGCGGCATTCGCTTTCCTGACTCGCTCCGAAGCAGCAGCAACAGCCGAGATGTCTGGACGTGGCAAGGGCGGCAAGGGGCTCGGCAAGGGTGGCGCGAAGCGTCATCGTAAGGTGTTGCGTGACAACATCCAAGGCATCACCAAGCCTGCCATCCGTCGCCTCGCTCGCCGTGGCGGTGTCAAGCGTATCTCCGGCCTGATCTACGAGGAGACACGCGGTGTGCTCAAGGTGTTCCTCGAGAACGTGATTCGGGACGCCGTCACCTACACTGAGCACGCCAAGCGCAAGACCGTGACCGCCATGGACGTTGTGTATGCCCTCAAGCGTCAGGGCCGCACCCTCTACGGTTTCGGAGGCTAAGCAGCGCGCGTGCGCGACGTCGTCTGCAAGCAGCGCATCAGCTCCTCTGAAGAACCCAACAGCCCTCTTCAGGGCTACCCACTTGGTGCTTCGGCAGTGATGCGCAGGATTTGCGATCTCCTGCTCCGTTAACCCTCTTTTGCACGCCATTATCTCGCGTTCGGCCGTACGAGACACGCGCGGTGAACTTGGTCAGGTGAGCGAGCGCAACCGCGTGTATTCATAAGGCGTGGTAGCATAGTTTTTCGCCCTCGCAAGGCGAGCTCTGCTCGATTGCATTTGCGCTCGCCACTGCGTGTTGTGTTGCTGCCATTTCGCCCGCCCTCAGCGTGTCCTAGTTGCGACGTGCCGGTCGTTCGTGCAGCTCAGTTGTCGCCTTTGGTTGGACCCTTGTTGAGCCAGCCAGAGTGGCATGATGATTAAAAGAAAGGTAATCGTAAGCTCGTCGATGCGCATTTTGTCGCTTTGAAGTGGCTCGCTTCTTCTACTCCCTTGGAGAAGAGTATGAGCCGGGCGGCAGCACTCGGTTACATACGCCGAGCGTGGCGGTCAGCGGGCACACTTAAGTTAAGTAAGGCCCCATATTTCACAGCAATAGCTCGTGTGGATATGCAACGAAGCAAAGCACGAGGAAAATATTGCCCGGCACGGGCCAGTGTGTAACAGCTGAAAGCGAGTTTTCTACAGACAGCAGTTATTTGTTCTCTCCAGTGCAAGCGTTAAATGAGCGAGCCTGAGCTGCATTCTGAGCTGCATTCGCACGGCTTCGTTGGTTTGCGTCGGAGAAACAATAATGTGCCAGTCCTCTTGGCCTACGAGCTGAGCGCCCGTCGTGTCCCTCGTCTAGCCTTGTGGTTGTTGCATGCGCGATGGGCGGCCGTGGACTGCCACCGTGCGATTCACAATTGCGTAACTCTTTTGAGCGACGCAAATGAATGGAAAGGTGAGGAGATTAGCTAGGTAGCTGTCGCTAGAACCGGGCTCACTGCGTTGTATTCAAGTGGACGAGGGTGCGCGCGGTAGACACCGAGGGGCGTGCTGTTTTCATTGGTGCTGTTGTCTGTAATACTCGTGCACAGGGGGATTTCTTATGCGCGCGCTATAGGTGATAAGCAGTTGGTTCGAGGTCAATGTGGTTCTTGCAAGCCAATGCACCCCCGAGTCGCCCAAAACAAGAGGAAAATAAAATACAGGAGCAGAGCGGTGAAGTGTGCTTGCCTAGACAGAAATATGCTTTCACAGTGCAGGCTCATTTTCTCTCGTTATTTGTATACGACTCGCTCTTTCGTCATGCGTGCGCGTAGGTGATGCTGGGCGACCTTGTTCGCGCCATATACTTAGATCGGTAAGGAAGCGGGCGCTGGACATGCGCTGCGTTTAAAGAAAACAAACTTTTTCGAGCAACGTATTTGTGCATGCCAAGCGGGAGACGAGCGGCCGCCCGCTTGGCGATTTGAGCGGTGCATCGCGTATTTGTCGAACTCTTCGCCGCCAGATGGAGCCTCCTGTCCTACGTGTGAACATTTGTCCTTTTGGCAGTTTGTGCCACGCGTATTTATGCGCTGTAAGGCGGTTGCGTAATGTCATTGCGTGGAAGCGCCAAAGTGCACAAGACTACCTCTTGCCGCTGCATCCCTGGAAAATCGTAAATGTGAAAGCTGCTGTACAGAAAGATTCCGAATTTGAACCGGCTGCTCCCTCACTCATGTCGCATGTATTGGCACGCGAAGGTAAGAGAAACTGACACGCGCCGGCCGTCGCCATCGCACGGATTTCGCATTCGTGTTGCGTTTAATGAAAGCCAAGCTCGCGCCAATTATTTTACATTTCTCCCACGAAGCCGCCGGGAAATGTGTGCGCCTATGGCCTTGACGTATAGCAAAGCGAGATGATGGCTCAACAGGTAAACAAATGGGGAAGGAGCAGCCGGAGAAAATGTACGGGCCGCTTACTTTGAAGAAACTCGGCACTTTTGGTTATTTCTTTTCTCTTGTTTATGTATGGATTGCTACTGTGAACTCACTGGCATGTGCGTGCAAAGGGAATAGCCGAGGACGAAGCAAGGCGTACACAGTGCGCAATGAGGTCATACGGGTCGTGCGTGTAGCTCGGAGGTGAACTCCAAGTAATGCATCGGAACACACCCAAGAGAAAACAACGGGTTGTCACGAGAGAACTAATGCAGCCATGTAAACGAAGCTTGTTGCATGTGAGAAAAACGTGTGGTGGTGCGGTGACGTTTCTTTTTTTCCTTCCATAATGCACGAGTACTGGCAGGTTAAGAAGTACAAAGTTTCATATCTCAACAATACAAATCGGTACCCGCGATCGTGTGAATTGCACACAACAACTAACGCAAGTTCTGTCTAAAAATTTTCATCCCATCGAAAACGCCTCTCATGTCTATGAAGGTATTGTAAAAGTCATACTCACGCATGAATGGTATATCTTATCGAGGCGTATAAATTGTGTTCCCTTTATACATATCGCCTTGTGCAATTAACAGAATTTCCAAATCCGGTTCCATTGCTGCGCGACGGAGCTTTAAAGCGCACACTTGAACTGCTCTTTTTTTTTTTCCTCTCTTCCATTTCACAGTTTTCCACAATCACTGAGAATAATTAAAAAAATGAGGAAGAGCTCGGCATCAGTTGAAAATTGCGCTGTTGCAGGCGCGCGATTTGAACGTTTTCTTTTACACGCAATTAGGCGCACCAAATTCGGTGCGTTAGTTGGCGAGGAAATAGATTTCTGCCGGCGGCTGCCGAGCTGGAGCTTCGCTATAACATGACAACAACGCCGTCGATCCTGTGGCGAAGTTGCGTGCGGGAATGCAATCGAAAAAGCTAGCTGACGAAATGTACGCTCTGTATAGAGCAAAGTGTTGCGTTTGATGATTGTTTGTCAAAACCTTGCAAGTGCGAAAACTGTGTACCGAATACGTGGCACGCGGAAGCCGTGCTTGGGGTCGCGCCTGCGAAGCGTTGGTTGATGCTCCTAACGTGTCTCCTAACGCGCGTTCAACACCTGTCAATATTGTATTCCAAATTCGCTCTTAGAGCGGAAGTACATCGTTTTCTCTGTAACTCTGAAGTGGTGCTGGTAGACCATACGTAAGTTTGTCGTTAATCTTGCGATGCGAATGCGGGCCTCGCGTTCTTCAATGCGTGGACGGGAAAGTGTGGTACTGGCATGTCTGCATATGCGAGAGGGTTTGCTGCCGAGTGCGGCCACACCACGATGTAGTTGCCCCTCGAGAAGGCACCGTGGCGCGCACTTGTAGTTCGTGAAACGAGCAGCAGCATGATCAAAGCAATGCAGTGAACAAGCAATAATGTAGCCTAAACATGCACACCCATCTCCGTCGCGCGCAGATCGCGATAACAGCTCCCATGGCGTTGGGCGTGGAGCGCTAACCACTGTCGAGATTAGTGGTGTGGTCTCACACTCGGCACTGGCAATTCACGACGCGCGGCGGTATAAGCGAGATTGTGGTGTTGGCTGAAACGAAAGAGAACAGCGCAGCATGCTGTCGTGTTTAAACTCAATTAAACCGCCTGCGAATGTGCTTTCCTTAGCCGCGAACAAGGCGCCCGCGCGAAAACGTGCCTCCTCCAGCATCCTGGCGAACGGCGGCGGCGGCGTGCGCCGCACCGCCCGAGACGGCTGCGCTGGCGCTGGCCAATCGGCGGGTGAGTTGGAGAGGAGAAGAGTAGTGCGGCGAAGCACGACGCGCGCGGCGCAGGGGTCATTTTCACTCCGGCAGTCGACGACTTCGGACGCTCGCTCCGTTCGCCATGGCCAGGACCAAGCAAACCGCCCGTAAGAGCACCGGTGGGAAGGCTCCGCGTAAGCAGCTTGCTACCAAGGCTGCTCGCAAGAGTGCACCTGCCACAGGTGGGGTTAAGAAACCGCATCGGTACAGGCCTGGGACCGTGGCCCTTCGTGAAATTCGCCGCTACCAGAAGTCGACCGAACTTCTCATCCGCAAGCTGCCGTTCCAGCGCTTGGTGAGGGAAATCGCTCAGGATTTCAAGACCGACCTCCGATTCCAGAGTTCGGCTGTGATGGCCCTTCAGGAGGCCAGCGAGGCCTACCTGGTCGGTCTCTTCGAGGACACCAACCTGTGCGCCATCCACGCCAAGCGCGTTACCATCATGCCGAAGGACATCCAGCTGGCCCGGCGCATCCGTGGCGAGCGCGCCTAAGTTCGGTTCGGCCGCTGTCTGCGCCGCAGCCTCGGTCAGGCAAGCAACACAAAACGGTCCTTCTCAGGACCACCTACATGTTTGCTTCGGCCACGGGAGCACGCGAGACCACGTACTCCAACCGTACCCTCTCGGTCTGTCTGTTTTGTTGTTATTTTTTATTATCAATATTTTTTCTCTGTGTGTGTGTCTGTGGTGAGCTGCCGGTGCGAGGTGGTGCCTCGTTTCGGATGCATATGGTAAGTATTGCGCGCGCTCGAGCAAGACGAGAGAGAGGAAAAAAAAAAAGAAACAAAATGCGCGTTCGTTGCAAAACGGTTCGCGCATTCATGCGAAGAAGCCGCGCACGAAGACGAAATTAATGCGGCCGATGTTGCGTGCAAGCTTTTGTGTATTGGTATGCCATGCATGCGTTTGTTCACGTTCCTCATGCATACCTGCCTGGCTCATAAGTGCATGCTGGTTGCGGATATGGGCCATTTTTTGTTTGTTTTCAAGGGCCCGATCGCCTATCACATTCCACTACGCGAATCGTACGCTACTTGCAGTGAGGCTCGTCCCTGTGCGCCCCCGGACACCCTGAAGCTCGCTTTCTATCTACATTCGTGCACTGACATGCCAGCTAGCTAGCAGCAGCGTCAGTTCAACAGGCACGGTTGCGCTAATTCAAACAGAGGGAAACGGGCGCAGAGAACGGGATTGCCAAGCAAAACCCTGCCGTCACACGCATTTCGGTGGTCCTGACAAGGACCGTTGGGTTGTGCGACGAGCGCGACTGTAGTCCGGCGGCTGGGAGCTGCTCGCTTACGCCTTCTTCTCGGTCTTCTTTGGGAGAAGCACAGCTTGGATGTTGGGCAAGACGCCGCCCTGCGCGATCGTCACGCCGGAGAGCAGCTTGTTCAGCTCCTCGTCGTTGCGGATGGCGAGCTGCAGGTGGCGGGGGATGATCCTGGTCTTCTTGTTGTCACGAGCCGCGTTGCCAGCGAGCTCGAGCACTTCGGCAGCCAGGTACTCGAGGACGGCCGCGAGGTAGACGGGAGCGCCCGCTCCGACGCGCTCGGCGTAGTTTCCCTTGCGCAGGAGACGGTGGATACGGCCCACGGGGAACTGGAGACCCGCGCGGCTGGAACGCGTCTTGCTCTTGCCCTTCGCCTTGCCGCCTTTGCCGCGTCCGGACATGCTGGTGCTGCTGATGCGTAGAGTGAGACAGAGAAACGCACGACTGACGCAGTCGCGATCTGTGAGCGATTTGAGCCGTGCTCGTAGTGCCTTCGCCGCTGTCGCCGCCGCCGGTCCCAAAGGAAAGCGCGAGGGAAAGGGAGAGAGGCCGCGCGGACCAATGGCGCGCGCGGATATGCGAGGTCGCGTGAACACCACCCTCCCGCGATAAAAACGGGGCGCGCGCGACCGGTCGCGCGTATTCCGATCTCGTTTGCTCGGCTACTCACAACGGTGCGATGCCTCCCCAGCCCAGCGGTAAGGCCGTGAAGAAGGCCGGCAAGGCGCAGAAGAACGTGCGCGCCACCGACAAGAAGAAGAAGAAGCGCCGCAGGAAGGAGAGCTTCTCCATCTATATCTACAAGGTGCTGAAGCAGGTGCACCCGGACACTGGAGTCTCCAGCAAGGCCATGTCTATCATGAACAGCTTCGTGAACGACATCTTCGAGCGTATCGCCGCGGAGTCGTCCCGTCTGGCTCACTACAACAAGCGCTCGACCATCACGAGCCGGGAGATCCAGACTGCCGTGCGTCTGCTGTTGCCCGGCGAGCTGGCCAAACACGCCGTGTCCGAGGGCACCAAAGCCGTCACCAAGTACACCAGCTCCAAGTAGGCGACCGAGCGCTCGTCCGCCCAGCCCACACCCAACGGCTCTTCTCAGAGCCACCCAAAGTGTCTGCATTGGCATTGGGATGTAGTGAGAATCTCGACGATTCCGTCCGTTCCCTCTGTTCGACGCTTCCTCGTTTAGAAAAAAAACCCGACGCGCGCTGTCGGACAACGCGTTCTCATTGCGACAGCGCGTGTGCTAAAAGTTTCGTAGCAGAAACGCACAGAACGCCAGGCGCTCAGCACAACAACACAAACAAAGCGAGTATAGGGCGCGTGAGCCGACTCCGCGCGAGCGGCCACGTTCGCCTGCACTAATTGCCACGGCGCGTGTTTCGCACACCTAGGCTGATGAGGCGGTCGTTGCTGCACATTTACTTAATTCTGATGTAGCGTAAGTTTTAAAAGCAGGCAGCCCTCGTCCGTTTTTTCACATTTTATTTCTTATTTTCGGTCGACGCGCATTTGCGGGTCCCGAGGTGTGCCTCTATGGCTGCTAGAACTAATGTCGTCGGTCGCTGCGTGTGCTAGAATGCCCACTCGGCGGCCGGCCGCACGTATAGAGCAGTGCTCCGGACTGAAATTTAGAGCCGCGTGCTGTCAGCGCCGCATCGCTGTAGCAGTGGCTGGCGAGCGGAAATGCGTTAGCACGTTCACGAAGCAGCAGCGCGTAAGGGAAATTTTACGCTGTTATTACAAATGTAGTGGTAATTTGAAGTGGAAAAAGGAGAGATGCGCGCGGCTCTCCGCATACTGCATAGCGGTTGCGCGCGCGTCCTGCGTAGCTGCCTTCGTACGGGCTGGGCGCGATGGGAGAGGGAGGAGGTCGGAGCGCCGCCAGCACTGCCCTCGCTCTCTTCCGTCCCCTAGAATGCTGAATTTGGCTCGCGCGCGCGTCTTAGGCTGATTTCGCTGACGCTATCTGCGAGGCTACGTAAGCTATCGCGACGAAATTTGACGGTCGTGTGGGCACCAGTCAGCGGTGCCTGCGTGCGAAATTTGAAACGCCTGAGGCGAGCGGAGCATGAGCGCGCCCTGTTTTGCGACTAGTGATCAAGCGAACCGTGTTGGCGTGGCTGAGTTTGAAGTTGTGCGCGCGGTGTGCTTTGCGGCAATGACCAGGGTGCACTTGCAAGCGTAGCCGAGCTAACGGTGAATAGAACGAGTAATCACAATTATGAGAACACAATAAACTTGTTCCTGGGGCGCGACACGAGCAGTGAGTGCGTGCAACATACCACAATAACATTGTTGACACGTTTGTTTTTCCCTTGGCGAGTTGAGCAAAATAAGAAGGGAGGCTGGTTGAACATCAGCCTACGTTGCAGTGTGGAATGCCCAAAAAGAGACAACATAAGAAAAACAAAAGTAAACTCTGCGATTGTGTTGCGAGGCCACTTGTCTTGAACTCAGTGCGTGGCCTAAGCAGGGCTCAGTGCAGCAACCAGCGACTCACTCGCGAAGAGAGGCCGCGCTGCCCGGGAGCCAATCGGCGCGCGTTCATCCTCCTCGCCCTCTTTTTTGCGGCGCGGCTTCGTCGCTCAGTCGCGGCGCAAGGACGCGGCATTCGCTTTCCTGACTCGCTCCGAAGCAGCAGCAACAGCCGAGATGTCTGGACGTGGCAAGGGCGGCAAGGGGCTCGGCAAGGGTGGCGCGAAGCGTCATCGTAAGGTGTTGCGTGACAACATCCAAGGCATCACCAAGCCTGCCATCCGTCGCCTCGCTCGCCGTGGCGGTGTCAAGCGTATCTCCGGCCTGATCTACGAGGAGACACGCGGTGTGCTCAAGGTGTTCCTCGAGAACGTGATTCGGGACGCCGTCACCTACACTGAGCACGCCAAGCGCAAGACCGTGACCGCCATGGACGTTGTGTATGCCCTCAAGCGTCAGGGCCGCACCCTCTACGGTTTCGGAGGCTAAGCAGCGCGCGTGCGCGACGTCGTCTGCAAGCAGCGCATCAGCTCCTCTGAAGAACCCAACAGCCCTCTTCAGGGCTACCCACTTGGTGCTTCGGCAGTGATGCGCAGGATTTGCGATCTCCTGCTCCGTTAACCCTCTTTTGCACGCCATTATCTCGCGTTCGCGCCGTACGAGACACGCGCGGTGAACTTGGTCAGGTGAGCGAGCGCAACCGCGTGTATTCATAAGGCGTGGTAGCATAGTTTTTCGCCCTCGCAAGGCGAGCTCTGCTCGATTGCATTTGCGCTCGCCACTGCGTGTTGTGTTGCTGCCATTTCGCCCGCCCTCAGCGTGTCCTAGTTGCGACGTGCCGGTCGTTCGTGCAGCTCAGTTGTCGCCTTTGGTTGGACCCTTGTTGAGCCAGCCAGAGTGGCATGATGATTAAAAGAAAGGTAATCGTAAGCTCGTCGATGCGCATTTTGTCGCTTTGAAGTGGCTCGCTTCTTCTACTCCCTTGGAGAAGAGTATGAGCCGGGCGGCAGCACTCGGTTACATACGCCGAGCGTGGCGGTCAGCGGGCACACTTAAGTTAAGTAAGGCCCCATATTTCACAGCAATAGCTCGTGTGGATATGCAACGAAGCAAAGCACGAGGAAAATATTGCCCGGCACGGGCCAGTGTGTAACAGCTGAAAGCGAGTTTTCTACAGACAGCAGTTATTTGTTCTCTCCAGTGCAAGCGTTAAATGAGCGAGCCTGAGCTGCATTCTGAGCTGCATTCGCACGGCTTCGTTGGTTTGCGTCGGAGAAACAATAATGTGCCAGTCCTCTTGGCCTACGAGCTGAGCGCCCGTCGTGTCCCTCGTCTAGCCTTGTGGTTGTTGCATGCGCGATGGGCGGCCGTGGACTGCCACCGTGCGATTCACAATTGCGTAACTCTTTTGAGCGACGCAAATGAATGGAAAGGTGAGGAGATTAGCTAGGTAGCTGTCGCTAGAACCGGGCTCACTGCGTTGTATTCAAGTGGACGAGGGTGCGCGCGGTAGACACCGAGGGGCGTGCTGTTTTCATTGGTGCTGTTGTCTGTAATACTCGTGCACAGGGGGATTTCTTATGCGCGCGCTATAGGTGATAAGCAGTTGGTTCGAGGTCAATGTGGTTCTTGCAAGCCAATGCACCCCCGAGTCGCCCAAAACAAGAGGAAAATAAAATACAGGAGCAGAGCGGTGAAGTGTGCTTGCCTAGACAGAAATATGCTTTCACAGTGCAGGCTCATTTTCTCTCGTTATTTGTATACGACTCGCTCTTTCGTCATGCGTGCGCGTAGGTGATGCTGGGCGACCTTGTTCGCGCCATATACTTAGATCGGTAAGGAAGCGGGCGCTGGACATGCGCTGCGTTTAAAGAAAACAAACTTTTTCGAGCAACGTATTTGTGCATGCCAAGCGGGAGACGAGCGGCCGCCCGCTTGGCGATTTGAGCGGTGCATCGCGTATTTGTCGAACTCTTCGCCGCCAGATGGAGCCTCCTGTCCTACGTGTGAACATTTGTCCTTTTGGCAGTTTGTGCCACGCGTATTTATGCGCTGTAAGGCGGTTGCGTAATGTCATTGCGTGGAAGCGCCAAAGTGCACAAGACTACCTCTTGCCGCTGCATCCCTGGAAAATCGTAAATGTGAAAGCTGCTGTACAGAAAGATTCCGAATTTGAACCGGCTGCTCCCTCACTCATGTCGCATGTATTGGCACGCGAAGGTAAGAGAAACTGACACGCGCCGGCCGTCGCCATCGCACGGATTTCGCATTCGTGTTGCGTTTAATGAAAGCCAAGCTCGCGCCAATTATTTTACATTTCTCCCACGAAGCCGCCGGGAAATGTGTGCGCCTATGGCCTTGACGTATAGCAAAGCGAGATGATGGCTCAACAGGTAAACAAATGGGGAAGGAGCAGCCGGAGAAAATGTACGGGCCGCTTACTTTGAAGAAACTCGGCACTTTTGGTTATTTCTTTTCTCTTGTTTATGTATGGATTGCTACTGTGAACTCACTGGCATGTGCGTGCAAAGGGAATAGCCGAGGACGAAGCAAGGCGTACACAGTGCGCAATGAGGTCATACGGGTCGTGCGTGTAGCTCGGAGGTGAACTCCAAGTAATGCATCGGAACACACCCAAGAGAAAACAACGGGTTGTCACGAGAGAACTAATGCAGCCATGTAAACGAAGCTTGTTGCATGTGAGAAAAACGTGTGGTGGTGCGGTGACGTTTCTTTTTTTCCTTCCATAATGCACGAGTACTGGCAGGTTAAGAAGTACAAAGTTTCATATCTCAACAATACAAATCGGTACCGCGATCGTGTGAATTGCACACAACAACTAACGCAAGTTCTGTCTAAAAATTTTCATCCCATCGAAAACGCCTCTCATGTCTATGAAGGTATTGTAAAAGTCATACTCACGCATGAATGGTATATCTTATCGAGGCGTATAAATTGTGTTCCCTTTATACATATCGCCTTGTGCAATTAACAGAATTTCCAAATCCGGTTCCATTGCTGCGCGACGGAGCTTTAAAGCGCACACTTGAACTGCTCTTTTTTTTTTTCCTCTCTTCCATTTCACAGTTTTCCACAATCACTGAGAATAATTAAAAAAATGAGGAAGAGCTCGGCATCAGTTGAAAATTGCGCTGTTGCAGGCGCGCGATTTGAACGTTTTCTTTTACACGCAATTAGGCGCACCAAATTCGGTGCGTTAGTTGGCGAGGAAATAGATTTCTGCCGGCGGCTGCCGAGCTGGAGCTTCGCTATAACATGACAACAACGCCGTCGATCCTGTGGCGAAGTTGCGTGCGGGAATGCAATCGAAAAAGCTAGCTGACGAAATGTACGCTCTGTATAGAGCAAAGTGTTGCGTTTGATGATTGTTTGTCAAAACCTTGCAAGTGCGAAAACTGTGTACCGAATACGTGGCACGCGGAAGCCGTGCTTGGGGTCGCGCCTGCGAAGCGTTGGTTGATGCTCCTAACGTGTCTCCTAACGCGCGTTCAACACCTGTCAATATTGTATTCCAAATTCGCTCTTAGAGCGGAAGTACATCGTTTTCTCTGTAACTCTGAAGTGGTGCTGGTAGACCATACGTAAGTTTGTCGTTAATCTTGCGATGCGAATGCGGGCCTCGCGTTCTTCAATGCGTGGACGGGAAAGTGTGGTACTGGCATGTCTGCATATGCGAGAGGGTTTGCTGCCGAGTGCGGCCACACCACGATGTAGTTGCCCCTCGAGAAGGCACCGTGGCGCGCACTTGTAGTTCGTGAAACGAGCAGCAGCATGATCAAAGCAATGCAGTGAACAAGCAATAATGTAGCCTAAACATGCACACCCATCTCCGTCGCGCGCAGATCGCGATAACAGCTCCCATGGCGTTGGGCGTGGAGCGCTAACCACTGTCGAGATTAGTGGTGTGGTCTCACACTCGGCACTGGCAATTCACGACGCGCGGCGGTATAAGCGAGATTGTGGTGTTGGCTGAAACGAAAGAGAACAGCGCAGCATGCTGTCGTGTTTAAACTCAATTAAACCGCCTGCGAATGTGCTTTCCTTAGCCGCGAACAAGGCGCCCGCGCGAAAACGTGCCTCCTCCAGCATCCTGGCGAACGGCGGCGGCGGCGTGCGCCGCACCGCCCGAGACGGCTGCGCTGGCGCTGGCCAATCGGCGGGTGAGTTGGAGAGGAGAAGAGTAGTGCGGCGAAGCACGACGCGCGCGGCGCAGGGGTCATTTTCACTCCGGCAGTCGACGACTTCGGACGCTCGCTCCGTTCGCCATGGCCAGGACCAAGCAAACCGCCCGTAAGAGCACCGGTGGGAAGGCTCCGCGTAAGCAGCTTGCTACCAAGGCTGCTCGCAAGAGTGCACCTGCCACAGGTGGGGTTAAGAAACCGCATCGGTACAGGCCTGGGACCGTGGCCCTTCGTGAAATTCGCCGCTACCAGAAGTCGACCGAACTTCTCATCCGCAAGCTGCCGTTCCAGCGCTTGGTGAGGGAAATCGCTCAGGATTTCAAGACCGACCTCCGATTCCAGAGTTCGGCTGTGATGGCCCTTCAGGAGGCCAGCGAGGCCTACCTGGTCGGTCTCTTCGAGGACACCAACCTGTGCGCCATCCACGCCAAGCGCGTTACCATCATGCCGAAGGACATCCAGCTGGCCCGGCGCATCCGTGGCGAGCGCGCCTAAGTTCGGTTCGGCCGCTGTCTGCGCCGCAGCCTCGGTCAGGCAAGCAACACAAAACGGTCCTTCTCAGGACCACCTACATGTTTGCTTCGGCCACGGGAGCACGCGAGACCACGTACTCCAACCGTACCCTCTCGGTCTGTCTGTTTTGTTGTTATTTTTTATTATCAATATTTTTTCTCTGTGTGTGTGTCTGTGGTGAGCTGCCGGTGCGAGGTGGTGCCTCGTTTCGGATGCATATGGTAAGTATTGCGCGCGCTCGAGCAAGACGAGAGAGAGGAAAAAAAAAAAGAAACAAAATGCGCGTTCGTTGCAAAACGGTTCGCGCATTCATGCGAAGAAGCCGCGCACGAAGACGAAATTAATGCGGCCGATGTTGCGTGCAAGCTTTTGTGTATTGGTATGCCATGCATGCGTTTGTTCACGTTCCTCATGCATACCTGCCTGGCTCATAAGTGCATGCTGGTTGCGGATATGGGCCATTTTTTGTTTGTTTTCAAGGGCCCGATCGCCTATCACATTCCACTACGCGAATCGTACGCTACTTGCAGTGAGGCTCGTCCCTGTGCGCCCCCGGACACCCTGAAGCTCGCTTTCTATCTACATTCGTGCACTGACATGCCAGCTAGCTAGCAGCAGCGTCAGTTCAACAGGCACGGTTGCGCTAATTCAAACAGAGGGAAACGGGCGCAGAGAACGGGATTGCCAAGCAAAACCCTGCCGTCACACGCATTTCGGTGGTCCTGACAAGGACCGTTGGGTTGTGCGACGAGCGCGACTGTAGTCCGGCGGCTGGGAGCTGCTCGCTTACGCCTTCTTCTCGGTCTTCTTTGGGAGAAGCACAGCTTGGATGTTGGGCAAGACGCCGCCCTGCGCGATCGTCACGCCGGAGAGCAGCTTGTTCAGCTCCTCGTCGTTGCGGATGGCGAGCTGCAGGTGGCGGGGGATGATCCTGGTCTTCTTGTTGTCACGAGCCGCGTTGCCAGCGAGCTCGAGCACTTCGGCAGCCAGGTACTCGAGGACGGCCGCGAGGTAGACGGGAGCGCCCGCTCCGACGCGCTCGGCGTAGTTTCCCTTGCGCAGGAGACGGTGGATACGGCCCACGGGGAACTGGAGACCCGCGCGGCTGGAACGCGTCTTGCTCTTGCCCTTCGCCTTGCCGCCTTTGCCGCGTCCGGACATGCTGGTGCTGCTGATGCGTAGAGTGAGACAGAGAAACGCACGACTGACGCAGTCGCGATCTGTGAGCGATTTGAGCCGTGCTCGTAGTGCCTTCGCCGCTGTCGCCGCCGCCGGTCCCAAAGGAAAGCGCGAGGGAAAGGGAGAGAGGCCGCGCGGACCAATGGCGCGCGCGGATATGCGAGGTCGCGTGAACACCACCCTCCCGCGATAAAAACGGGGCGCGCGCGACCGGTCGCGCGTATTCCGATCTCGTTTGCTCGGCTACTCACAACGGTGCGATGCCTCCCCAGCCCAGCGGTAAGGCCGTGAAGAAGGCCGGCAAGGCGCAGAAGAACGTGCGCGCCACCGACAAGAAGAAGAAGAAGCGCCGCAGGAAGGAGAGCTTCTCCATCTATATCTACAAGGTGCTGAAGCAGGTGCACCCGGACACTGGAGTCTCCAGCAAGGCCATGTCTATCATGAACAGCTTCGTGAACGACATCTTCGAGCGTATCGCCGCGGAGTCGTCCCGTCTGGCTCACTACAACAAGCGCTCGACCATCACGAGCCGGGAGATCCAGACTGCCGTGCGTCTGCTGTTGCCCGGCGAGCTGGCCAAACACGCCGTGTCCGAGGGCACCAAAGCCGTCACCAAGTACACCAGCTCCAAGTAGGCGACCGAGCGCTCGTCCGCCCAGCCCACACCCAACGGCTCTTCTCAGAGCCACCCAAAGTGTCTGCATTGGCATTGGGATGTAGTGAGAATCTCGACGATTCCGTCCGTTCCCTCTGTTCGACGCTTCCTCGTTTAGAAAAAAAACCCGACGCGCGCTGTCGGACAACGCGTTCTCATTGCGACAGCGCGTGTGCTAAAAGTTTCGTAGCAGAAACGCACAGAACGCCAGGCGCTCAGCACAACAACACAAACAAAGCGAGTATAGGGCGCGTGAGCCGACTCCGCGCGAGCGGCCACGTTCGCCTGCACTAATTGCCACGGCGCGTGTTTCGCACACCTAGGCTGATGAGGCGGTCGTTGCTGCACATTTACTTAATTCTGATGTAGCGTAAGTTTTAAAAGCAGGCAGCCCTCGTCCGTTTTTTCACATTTTATTTCTTATTTTCGGTCGACGCGCATTTGCGGGTCCCGAGGTGTGCCTCTATGGCTGCTAGAACTAATGTCGTCGGTCGCTGCGTGTGCTAGAATGCCCACTCGGCGGCCGGCCGCACGTATAGAGCAGTGCTCCGGACTGAAATTTAGAGCCGCGTGCTGTCAGCGCCGCATCGCTGTAGCAGTGGCTGGCGAGCGGAAATGCGTTAGCACGTTCACGAAGCAGCAGCGCGTAAGGGAAATTTTACGCTGTTATTACAAATGTAGTGGTAATTTGAAGTGGAAAAAGGAGAGATGCGCGCGGCTCTCCGCATACTGCATAGCGGTTGCGCGCGCGTCCTGCGTAGCTGCCTTCGTACGGGCTGGGCGCGATGGGAGAGGGAGGAGGTCGGAGCGCCGCCAGCACTGCCCTCGCTCTCTTCCGTCCCCTAGAATGCTGAATTTGGCTCGCGCGCGCGTCTTAGGCTGATTTCGCTGACGCTATCTGCGAGGCTACGTAAGCTATCGCGACGAAATTTGACGGTCGTGTGGGCACCAGTCAGCGGTGCCTGCGTGCGAAATTTGAAACGCCTGAGGCGAGCGGAGCATGAGCGCGCCCTGTTTTGCGACTAGTGATCAAGCGAACCGTGTTGGCGTGGCTGAGTTTGAAGTTGTGCGCGCGGTGTGCTTTGCGGCAATGACCAGGGTGCACTTGCAAGCGTAGCCGAGCTAACGGTGAATAGAACGAGTAATCACAATTATGAGAACACAATAAACTTGTTCCTGGGGCGCGACACGAGCAGTGAGTGCGTGCAACATACCACAATAACATTGTTGACACGTTTGTTTTTCCCTTGGCGAGTTGAGCAAAATAAGAAGGGAGGCTGGTTGAACATCAGCCTACGTTGCAGTGTGGAATGCCCAAAAAGAGACAACATAAGAAAAACAAAAGTAAACTCTGCGATTGTGTTGCGAGGCCACTTGTCTTGAACTCAGTGCGTGGCCTAAGCAGGGCTCAGTGCAGCAACCAGCGACTCACTCGCGAAGAGAGGCCGCGCTGCCCGGGAGCCAATCGGCGCGCGTTCATCCTCCTCGCCCTCTTTTTTGCGGCGCGGCTTCGTCGCTCAGTCGCGGCGCAAGGACGCGGCATTCGCTTTCCTGACTCGCTCCGAAGCAGCAGCAACAGCCGAGATGTCTGGACGTGGCAAGGGCGGCAAGGGGCTCGGCAAGGGTGGCGCGAAGCGTCATCGTAAGGTGTTGCGTGACAACATCCAAGGCATCACCAAGCCTGCCATCCGTCGCCTCGCTCGCCGTGGCGGTGTCAAGCGTATCTCCGGCCTGATCTACGAGGAGACACGCGGTGTGCTCAAGGTGTTCCTCGAGAACGTGATTCGGGACGCCGTCACCTACACTGAGCACGCCAAGCGCAAGACCGTGACCGCCATGGACGTTGTGTATGCCCTCAAGCGTCAGGGCCGCACCCTCTACGGTTTCGGAGGCTAAGCAGCGCGCGTGCGCGACGTCGTCTGCAAGCAGCGCATCAGCTCCTCTGAAGAACCCAACAGCCCTCTTCAGGGCTACCCACTTGGTGCTTCGGCAGTGATGCGCAGGATTTGCGATCTCCTGCTCCGTTAACCCTCTTTTGCACGCCATTATCTCGCGTTCGGCCGTACGAGACACGCGCGGTGAACTTGGTCAGGTGAGCGAGCGCAACCGCGTGTATTCATAAGGCGTGGTAGCATAGTTTTTCGCCCTCGCAAGGCGAGCTCTGCTCGATTGCATTTGCGCTCGCCACTGCGTGTTGTGTTGCTGCCATTTCGCCCGCCCTCAGCGTGTCCTAGTTGCGACGTGCCGGTCGTTCGTGCAGCTCAGTTGTCGCCTTTGGTTGGACCCTTGTTGAGCCAGCCAGAGTGGCATGATGATTAAAAGAAGGTAATCGTAAGCTCGTCGATGCGCATTTTGTCGCTTTGAAGTGGCTCGCTTCTTCTACTCCCTTGGAGAAGAGTATGAGCCGGGCGGCAGCACTCGGTTACATACGCCGAGCGTGGCGGTCAGCGGGCACACTTAAGTTAAGTAAGGCCCCATATTTCACAGCAATAGCTCGTGTGGATATGCAACGAAGCAAAGCACGAGGAAAATATTGCCCGGCACGGGCCAGTGTGTAACAGCTGAAAGCGAGTTTTCTACAGACAGCAGTTATTTGTTCTCTCCAGTGCAAGCGTTAAATGAGCGAGCCTGAGCTGCATTCTGAGCTGCATTCGCACGGCTTCGTTGGTTTGCGTCGGAGAAACAATAATGTGCCAGTCCTCTTGGCCTACGAGCTGAGCGCCCGTCGTGTCCCTCGTCTAGCCTTGTGGTTGTTGCATGCGCGATGGGCGGCCGTGGACTGCCACCGTGCGATTCACAATTGCGTAACTCTTTTGAGCGACGCAAATGAATGGAAAGGTGAGGAGATTAGCTAGGTAGCTGTCGCTAGAACCGGGCTCA
>NW_027315357.1:22500-36899 GCF_023375885.2 Dermacentor andersoni | reverse complement strand
ACCGTTGTCGCAATATGGCGCGCCGCTTGAAAAGTCTTGCAAGAGGGTGCTTTGCAAACGCGTCCTGCTCAAGTGCAATGGCAGCAGACCATTGCTGTTAGCACCTGCGACGAGAGGAGCCACTGGTGCTTTCGCATCCACTTGTGGCACGAACGTTGGAGGGCGTTGCCGATCTTGATTGTCGTGAAGCAGCCCGCGGGAAGCTGCGCTGCGTGCGCTGTGTCGCGCGCGTTTCTTCTGGTCAACAAAGTTGCCTCGTCATCTTATTAGTGACGCGCATAAAAAGGCGGCTTTCGGCATCGACGAAAGCCGCGCTCCCGACAGCTGAAATGGTGCGGTTGCGTCTCGAACGCGAACCGGCCGATTTTCGGGGCGATGTGTGTGTGTTGGCGCGACGCGCAACACACGAGGGCCTCGCAACCCGAGTGGCAAATGCACGCCATCTCCTGTTTCAGTCGTGTGGCGTGTGATCGAACGACAGACAGACTCCAGAGAGGACCTTGTGTGTTCCTCCTGGGGCTGTAACAGCGAGGCCGGTATTGACTGCCGCCTCGCGCACACTGGTACAGGGGGGGCTGCTTTTTTTTTTTTTTTTTTTTTTTTTTCGCCGCCCCGGCTGACGTGGTTGCGGACTTTGCCGCGCGCAGGCGCGCGACAGACTTCTACCGGACTGCATACAATTTCAGCAACAACAATCCCGTGGGTTCAGTTGCAGTCCCCGCGTGGCTTAAGCGCCGAGCATTTTTACTCGCTACCTGGCTTAAGCGCCGAGCATTTTTATCGCGCTACCTGGCTTAAGCGCCGAGCATTTTCAGCCTTAAGCGCGGGCGTTCGGCGCTCTCCGTGGCCGCCCCGGCTGACGTGGTTGCGGACTTTGCCGCGCGCCGGCGCCGACAGACTTCCACCGGAATGCATACAATTTCAGCAACAATCCCGTGGCTTCAGTTTTAGTCCCCGCGTGGCTTAAGCGCCGAGCATTTTTTCTCGCTACCTGGCGTAAGCGCCGAGCATTTTCAGGCTTAAGCGCGGGCGTTCGGCGCTCTCCGTGGCCGCCCCGGCTGACGTGGTTGCGGACTTTGCCGCGCGCAGCTTGAGCGGTGAGCATTTTCAGTCGCCATATGTGGCTTAAGCGCGGGCGGGGTGTGGCCGCCCCGGCTGACGTGGTAGCGGACTTGGCGTAATGTTGCCCGTTGTTTCACAGGAAACGGGCACCGCGAATTTCATGCTTTCTTTCCAGCTTGGAACGTTTGGCTTTGTGTGCGGGTGCTGCATTTAAGGAGCTGTGTATAACTTTATAGAGCGTCTCAAGAAAAACAATTTGTTTGAAGCTTCACACGTGAGAGGAGCGGCTTCTGAGTACGAGGCGGTTTTCCTTTTTTTTTTTTTCTGCCGATAATTGTACTCATCTGCCACGTCTCTCACCACGATATGATATTTTTTTGGGGGGTTTCTCCTTTGATCCTCAAGTGAACGGACTGTCCAGTACTGATGCCATTTACAAAAATCCAAAACAGCAGAGGCCCGCACCTGCTCAATCAACGCCAACTCAATTTAAGGAAGGGCTGTTCAAAAGCTGATCGAAACCATCCAGTTTGGGAAAACCTATTTTATGCAGTAGTTTTTATTATTATTTTTTTTTTATTGTGAGAGACGTGAAATCCACACCACGAAATGAACGTCCCTTTGTTACCCTTTTGTTACCGCGGCTTCGAAACCGTGCGTAATACCAATTTAATTGTGTCCTGGTTGGCCGTTTGTCAGCACTTTGTGTTCTTCTAGAAAATCAACTACTAGTTTATAAATTACGTGCGCGAAATTTTCCTCCGTGTGCACCACCAAAATACTTAAAGAAGAGAGAATGCGTCCGGGGCCTTGGGATTTCGAAAATGCCGTGCTCTGAAATTTTCACATCCGCCATTGGAAAGATAATTATTATCCGTCGTAAAAAAGAAAAAAAAAAAGAAAGAAATCACATTTGAAATTATCATTGAAAGTGGCCACGTTTTTCGGGGCATGTCTTGATGAAATAATTTCAGTTCAGTTCAGCATGATTGGATTTCATCTTTTCCAGTATTCTCAGTACTCTCGTTGTAGTACCAATTGCCGGCAGATTTTTTTTTTAGTTGTTTAGAGTTATACATTCCTGAACGATGTTTTTCTTTTCCTCAAAGCTAGCCATAGAACCAGCGCTTTCTATAAAATCATGACAATAAGAATCCAGCATATCGGTTCATCTTCGGCGCGATTAAAGTTCGGGAACTGGCGATTTTTTATTGCCGTGATCAAGAAGGTTAACACCAGATAAGGCGTGATATTTCAGCATACCAGTCACGATATCTAATCGAATCTAAGATTGAAATGGCGTTCTGAATTCTTTCGGTTCCAGATAGAAAGAAACAGAAAAAAAAAAAAAAAAGAAAGGATGTGATTGATTGCCATTCAAATCTGAAGACCGCGTGGAGAAAGTGTTCCGGTTTACATTCGGCAAATCAAAATGAACGGCTAAAATTAATCCATCGTCTGGTTTCATGCGCGAGATCACGTAAAAGGCAGCCATTCTTCTTAGCATGGTTTCTCTCTTTTGCTCTCTCATTCGCGCACGGAAATTTCTTCGTACGGGAATTTTATGAAGCGAAGGCGGCTGCAGACCATTTTCTTTGTTTAGTTCATGTTCGTAGGCGCAAATTACAAACCTAACACTTGGAGCAACATTTCCACTACTCTAGAGGGGCATAAACTGTAGACAGTGCACGCTTTCTCATTTATCCAATCGCTCGCAAACACATTGCATTGCTAGTCTACAGTGGCAATACAAAGTGACGTTTCACCATGCACGTCGAAGTTCATTACCAGTACCGCGCCAGCATCGACCGGCCGGCGAAGCGACGAGCTCAGCAGCGCATGCGCAAGGCCCGACACCACCCCAACCGAGCTTCCCTGCTTATCGGAGAGAGCAAGTGCGCGTGAACACGGGCGCGTCTGAGTATCTGGATTTAAAAAAAAAAAGAAAAAGAAAGCGTTTCCGAGATATTGACAAAGACAAGTGGTCGCGGTCGCTCTGAATCTTATCGTATTATAGAAAACGTGGGATGGCGGCGCTTCCTCGAGGGTCAGAAAGTACAATCGTCGAACTAGGTGGCAAGTGGAGTACATCCTTTTTCTTGGAACGGTTTGCAATTGACTGCTTGAATGTGCCGACCACGCGTCGCGGGTCGCGTATAGAGCCAACCGTTGGCAAGCACGCGTCTAGCGTAGCAGCAGAACCGATCGCGGTTGCGATAACCCATCGTTGGCAGCGAAAAAGAAAAACACCCACACGCAGTTTGTAGCAATAACCGTACAAATCAATGTGGTTTTAAATATAGCTTCACTGGTCACCCAAGAAGGGCACCGAAACTTTCTCATGACGCACACCGCTGTAGTCCACAAAGAACAAAGCGCACAAAATAGATATGATACAGCCGCACCGCATTATTTCGTGTTTTCACCATTTCATTACTTTCGTGTGCATGCGCGCTAGGGCCACGCAGGCCAGGAGTAAAAGGCACGAAAAAAAAAAAAAAAATGGTACGCAATCCTAAGCTTTGACTTGACTGCTGTGGCACTCGCATTTGTGTTCTTTACCTTAGGCGAACGCAATGCGCAAACTGAACTGGAATTTCCAATAATGGAAATTCCTGTTTGGCTCATATTTGCGTTTTTCGCCCGAGCAAGCGCTTCACTGCACTACGCTTTGCCCCTTCAACGTGGCTACACTGCCCGGCAGGCGTGTTCTGCGTAGGGCCGAACCTGCAGGCAAAAAGCGATGGGCGCCGCCATCTTGTTGAGAGCGGCGCCAGGGACACAATCGCGCCTAGCTCATTGAGTTTTCCCCCAAAACTGAAAAAAATTTGACTTCATTAAACGAGAAAGATGCCACGAGTGTCCCAACAAAAAGCTTTGAGGATTACCGAAGGGTAACTGAGGGCGACGCAACGGGCTCTGGAAAGAAGGATGATGGGTGTGGCGTCACGGGGGGATCGGAATAGAGCAGATTGGGGTGTGCGAGAACAAACGCTCGTTAATGACACCAAAGTTTAAACCAGGAAAAACAAATGGGCATGCGCAGGGCATGCAATCTGGGGGGAAGATAACCGGTGGCCATTAAGGGTTACAGACTGAATTCCGAGAGGAGGGAAGCGTAGCAGGGGGTGGCAGAAAGGTAGGAGGGCAGATTAGATTAGGGACTACATGGCGACAATCGGCACCTGACCGGGGTACTTGGAGGATCATGGGAGATGCCTTTGCCCTGCAGTGGGCGTAGCCAGGATGATGATGATGATGATGTTCATGATGAAAAGGTAGCAACAGGTCTTCGTAACATACAGGTTAGAAAGATGAGGCACCTTTTAACCCTTGAATATATTTCGCCACATTCGGGCATACGACAAGTTTGTTTTCGAGGCGCTCGGTCCCACTGCTGCGAAAATGTGTACACAAAGGCTGCACAGTAGTTGCCAGAAATCGGGCACTCTATTTTTCTTTCATAGGGAATCTTTCTTCCACTTGGGCAGCGGATTTCGGCGGCAGGGCGAGCTTGCGTGGGCGCGGTGGTTTACGGATCCAAGCGATAGTGAACTCCAAAATCCAGTGTTGGCTTTGAGTGGGATTCATATTGATTGCGAACCCCACGGCTAATCCTACCCCCCATCCCCCCAAGTGGCTCTTTACAGGAGACAATCATTCAGAGACATCGGACAAATAGGAATTCTGGTTCTTTCTTTTGCTTTCATTAATTTTTCTCGAAGCCCATAACTAGAAATTTGCTGGAGCGGCTGTCCCATTTGCGACGCAACAAGTGCGACGCTACACACAGATGGAGTGGCAGTTTAATTACTCTCGTGGTCCGCGAACCGGCATCGTTGCGTGTAGTATAGGAATGGTGCGTGTCAAGTCAGTGCTCGCGTTGAGCTTGTGCTCTTCATTTTGATTGAATGAAGTCTCACCTAAGTGAGCGGGGCCGATCCCGGAGGTAGTGCAATACCGGGCCGACCTGCGGCGGAGGTGAAGCAGGCTTCAAGCACTCCGCCAACTTCCAAAAATAGGTTTAATATCGTGGGTCCATATAGAACCCGTATCAGATATTAAGCTGATAAGAACAGATACTACACTTTGATCTTAGCCAAAAGGCCGAGAAGCGATGTCCTTCACTTCACTTCATTGTACTACTGCCTTGTGGGCGCCCTGCCGACATGGGTAACCTCAGCAACAGCGTGGGCAATATTATAAAATTCAGCCTGTGTACAGACTCAACGCTCCCTATCTCACGGATGAATTCGCAACGCCTCAGTCTTTCGCTGTTAACGAAACGCTGTCGCGTAGAAACGAGACCCGAGTGCAAGCTTGCTTGTAACGCGAAACCAACCAAGGCAACCTCGTAGAAAACGGAACAGGCGAGCGGAAAAAAAACGCGCCAGGGGAATGCTTACTTCCGTCTGAATGCGACCGCTCAAGGTGACCTTCCTTGAGGGCTTCGTTTCAAGCCCGTGTGCAATTGTAATATACTACGCGCATTTCCTTCATTTCTTTTTATTTACCGCAAGGCCCACTGAAAATTTTGATACGGCACAGGCCGGGACGGATCGCAACGTGTCGAATCGACCGGTAGAATTAGGTAGCATGCCCCATGTACGAAGACGAGCAACATAGAAGTGAATGACAAAATAAATATAGAAAACGCTGCACACTCCTTCCAACCGGAAACATAGAGGGGAGAAAGATCGCCATCTGAAACACAGGCATTGTAAAAAAAAGAAAAAAAAAAGTGCTACCTCATCATCTTTACCATTACCGTGTGTGTGTATGTATATATGCATGTGTGTGTGTGTGTGTTTGTGTATTTATATATATATATATATATATATATATATATATATATATATATATATATATATATATATATATACGCACACATGCTAGCATAGCTTAAACGCAGCTGGAAAGCTCAGCCTTGCACAAGAACCACCCCCTGTCGCAAACCCCTTTGAAACATTCAAATGCCAAACACGAGTAGAGCGAGGTCGTTCGAACCTGGCGCCAAAACGCATTGGCGCCATCTGTGTACGGAACTAGGAAAACCTGCGGACTTTGCAATACAGAAAGAAAGGTAGATGGCGTGAGCTAACGCTCCATTGCATACTAAGAACGAGAGTTAGTGAATAATGGCAGAAACGTCTTGGGAAGAGAAAAAAAAAAAAAACACGCAAAAGTTGTTGGCTTGTGCAAGCACTCTATGTTACAGCGATTAAAGAGCATAGCATCTTCTACAACAGCAGCTACAAAAAGAAGAAGAACGTGAGAGAGGGAGAGAGACAGGCGTGTTTCTTTGGAATGCAGAGCATGCAGCACATACTATAAAGTGCCAAAGAGACGGGGAAAGCAGATGGCGCGAAGGTGTATGTCCTCAAAGCTTGAAAGCAATTTCTAAATTACATGTACCGAAGTCCACCTACTCTCATCAGGTTGCTCCCGCCTCCAGTTGCGTTTAAAGTGAAATTACAGTCGCCTCAAAGGCAGACAGAGAGAGAGTGAAAATAGGTACACTTGCTTCGCGCAGCTGCAGCCGTTCAAATTTTACAGCAAGAGCACTCCCGAAGCAACAAAGTCCGCTGCCGCCTGGGCGCAATGCGCTCGCTTCAGTAAATTGCCGTGCTGGCCTCGGCAACCAAGAGGTGTAGTGCGGCAGACTGCTGCATTGTAGCACACCGCAAACCGTGCAGACGTAAGCGATCGCCTCGACATCGCTGCGAGCGCTCGAAGAGACAAAGTCCGAAACCACGTGTGCCGGGGCGGTGCGAGCGCGACGCCTTTGACGCAACTTTTGCGTACAAGCCGCCGCACCGCCACGACGGAATCGCTGGCATCCCGCACGCAGCTGCATTGTGTCACGCCGGCAATCGTTGAAACACCACGCAGTCGTCGGCGTCGGCCCCGACATGGTTGCGAGCGCTGGAAGAGACAAAGTCCGAAACCGCGTGTGCCGGGGCGGCGCGAGCGCGACGCCTTTGACGCAACTTTTGCGTACAAGCCGCCGCACGGACACGACGGAGCCGGTGTCACCCTGCAGAGGGCTGCACTATAGCACGCCGGGAACCGGCAAAGAACCGCGCAGACGTCGTCGTTGGCCGCGGCGTTGCCGCGAGCACGCGAAGAGACAAAGTCCGAAAGGACGTCAGCCGGGGCGTCGAGCACGCCGCCCGCACTGTTCGCACGCGTGCTCGGAAATGGCGAAGGGGCCGCGCTAGCGTGCCTTGAATCGGTGAGCGGCGGTACCGCGGCGATCGCCAGAGCTCGAATCCGCCCTGCAAAAGCCAAATATTGGCGCTCGGCTCGGCGCAGTACGCCGCCGCGTCGCACGAGTACGGCCCCATGGAGGTCTGGGCACTTATCGCTGCTACTGTAAGGGGCCGTACGGCCCCGGCCGACATTGTACCGTAGTGCGATTTTCGGCTTGCGCGTGCTCGTGGCGTAGTCCGCGCACCGTTCCGACGTCGACAATCGTGCCCACGACTACGCGAGCGCTGGAAGAGACAAAGTCCGAAACCGCGTGTGCCGGGGCGGCGCGAGCGCGACGCCTTTGACGCAACTTTTGCGTACAAGCCGCCGCACGGACACGACGGAGCCGGTGTCGCCCTGCAGAGGGCTGCACTATAGCACGCCGGGAACCGGCAAAGAACCGCGCAGACGTCGTCGTTGGCCGCGGCGTTGCCGCGAGCACGCGAAGAGACAAAGTCCGAAACGACGTCAGCCGGGGCGTCGAGCACGCCGCCCGCACTGTTCGCACGCGTGCTCGGAAATGGCGAAGGGGCCGCGCTAGCGTGCCTTGAATCGGTGAGCGGCGGTACCGCGGCGATAGCCAGAGCTCGAATCCGCCCTGCAAAAGCCAAATATTGGCGCTCGGCTCGGCGCAGTACGCCGCCGCGTCGCACGAGTACGGCCCCATGGAGGTCTGGGCACTTATCGCTGCTACTGTAAGGGGCCGTACGGCCCCGGCCGACATTGTACCGTAGTGCGATTTTCGTCTTGCGCGTGCTCGTGGCGGTGTCCGCGCACCGTTCCGACGTCGACAATCGTGCCCACGACTACGCGAGCGCTGGAAGAGACAAAGTCCGAAACCGCGTGTGCCGGGGCGGCGCGAGCGCGACGCCTTTGACACAACTTTTGCGTACAAGCCGCCGCACGGACACGACGGAATCGCTGGCATCCCGCACGCAGCTGCATTGTGTCACGCCGGCAATCGTTGAAACACCACGCAGTCGTCGGCGTCGGCCCCGACATGGTTGCGAGCGCTGGAAGAGACAAAGTCCGAAACCGCGTGTGCCGGGGCGGCGCGAGCGCGACGCCTTTGACGCAACTTTTGCGTACAAGCCGCCGCACGGACACGACGGAGCCGGTGTCGCCCTGCAGAGGGCTGCACTATAGCACGCCGGGAACCGGCAAAGAACCGCGCAGACGTCGTCGTTGGCCGCGGCGTTGCCGCGAGCACGCGAAGAGACAAAGTCCGAAACGACGTCAGCCGGGGCGTCGAGCACGCCGCCCGCACTGTTCGCACGCGTGCTCGGAAATGGCGAAGGGGCCGCGCTAGCGTGCCTTGAATCGGTGAGCGGCGGTACCGCGGCGATCGCCAGAGCTCGAATCCGCCCTGCAAAAGCCAAATATTGGCGCTCGGCTCGGCGCAGTACGCCGCCGCGTCGCACGAGTACGGCCCCATGGAGGTCTGGGCACTTATCGCTGCTACTGTAAGGGGCCGTACGGCCCCGGCCGACATTGTACCGTAGTGCGATTTTCGTCTTGCGCGTGCTCGTGGCGGTGTCCGCGCACCGTTGCGACGTCGACAATCGTGCCCACGACTACGCGAGCGCTGGAAGAGACAAAGTCCGAAACCGCGTGTGCCGGGGCGGCGCGAGAGCGCGACGCCTTTGACGCAACTTTTGCGTACAAGCCGCCGCACGGCCACGACGGAGCCGGTGTCACCCTGCAGAGGGCTGCACTGTAGCACGCCGGGAACCGGCAAAGAACCGCGCAGACGTCGTCGTTGGCCGCGGCGTTGCCGCGAGCACGCGAAGAGACAAAGTCCGAAACGACGTCAGCCGGGGCGTCGAGCACGCCGCCCGCACTGTTCGCACTCGTGCTCGGAAATGGCGAAGGGGCCGTGCTAGCGTGCCTCGAATCGATCGGCCGGGGGCCCCGTAGGGCGACAGACAGGCAATTGTGCAGGAAACCGTACTGGCCATTGGCGAGAAATTGCCGTTCGCGCATTCGGTGGACGCGCTGCGCTTTCACGACTTCGGCATTGTGCTGCCGACGTAAGCTTTCAATCTTGCTCGCGGCGTTACGAGGCGGCACGATTTTCGCCAAACGCTCGTCGAAAGTGGCACGAGTACGGCCCCATGGAGGTCTGGGTACTTATCGCTGCTATTATATGGGGGTCCCAGAGAGCAGTCGCCCCCAAAGCGACCTGGGTGTTTGATATGCGGCGGGCTTCGTGCCCGTCAAGCGTGTCCCCGGTATCGCTCCCGTGGATCCCACAGCTGACGTCTGCAGCCTCATCCGCTTGATGCGTTAGGGGCTGGTTGTCGGACGACGCTTTTTCCACGATATCGAAGTGTGTTCCGCATCGTCCTCGGACGAATCAAATACGAAAGCGCCGAAGGCGCGGGCGTGACCCGTCGCCTAGCGGCTTTGCCGTCTCGGCTACGTTGCAAGTGTCGGTCGGTCCACCAGTGCTGCGGGCTCGAGAGAAACCGCAAGCCGCGATCGAGTCGACACAACCGGTCTATCGAGAATGTTGCGTGCTTCTTGCCGCGTGGCGATACCCGGCCCTGCGGGGAGGGCGCCGTTGCGAGCTCGAACGCCGTCGTCTCGGACTGTGCAAAGTGCTACCCTTTGCGAGAACGAAGCGTGTTGGGGCGCCTGAAGGTGGCCTCGGCATCGCAAAAACGGCGTCCGGCCTGCTTGAAAGGCTGGACGCGCAGTTGAACGATTACCTGGTTGATCCTGCCAGTAATCATATGCTTGTCTCAAAGATTAAGCCATGCATGTCTAAGTACATGCCGAAATAAGGCGAAACCGCGAATGGCTCATTAAATCAGTTATGGTTCCTTAGATCGTTTCTTCCTACTTGGATAACTGTGGCAATTCTAGAGCTAATACATGCAGTGAGCCTGAAGCCCTTTGGGCGACGGGTGCTTTTATTAGACCAAGATCGATCGGGTTTCGGCCCGTATTGTGTGGTGACTCTGGATAACTTTGTGCTGATCGCATGGCCACGAGCCGGCGACGTTTCTTTCAAGTGTCTGCCTTATCAACTTTCGATGGTAGGTTACTTGCTTACCATGGTTGTTACGGGTAACGGAGAATCAGGGTTCGATTCCGGAGAGGGAGCCTGAGAAACGGCTACCACATCCAAGGAAGGCAGCAGGCGCGCAAATTACCCACTCCCGGCACGGGGAGGTAGTGACGAAAAATAACAATACGGGACTCTTTTGAGGCCCCGTAATTGAAATGAGTACACTCTAAATCCTTTAACGAGGATCAATTGGAGGGCAAGTCTGGTGCCAGCAGCCGCGGTAATTCCAGCTCCAATAGCGTATACTAAAGCTGCTGCGGTTAAAAAGCTCGTAGTTGGATCTCAGTTCCAGACGAGTAGTGCATCTACCCGATGCGACGGCTCGGACTGAACATCATGCCGGTCCTTTCTTGGTGCACTTCATTGTGTGCCTCGAGAAGGCCGGTGCTTTTACTTTGAAAAAATTAGAGTGCTCAACGCAGGCGAGTCGCCTGAATAAACTTGCATGGAATAATAGAACAAGACCTCGTTTCTGTTCTGTTGGTTTTTGGAATACGAGGTAATGATTAAGAGGGACAGACGGGGGCATTCGTATTGCGGCGCTAGAGGTGAAATTCTTGGACCGTCGCAAGACGAACTACTGCGAAAGCATTTGCCAAGAATGTTTTCTTTGATCAAGAACGAAAGTCAGAGGTTCGAAGGCGATCAGATACCGCCCTAGTTCTGACCATAAACGATGCCAACCAGCGATCCGCCTGAGTTACTCAAATGACTCGGCGGGCAGCTTCCGGGAAACCAAAGTGTTTGGGTTCCGGGGGAAGTATGGTTGCAAAGCTGAAACTTAAAGGAATTGACGGAAGGGCACCACCAGGAGTGGAGCCTGCGGCTTAATTTGACTCAACACGGGAAAACTTACCCGGCCCGGACACTGGGAGGATTGACAGATTGAGAGCTCTTTCTTGATTCGGTGGATGGTGGTGCATGGCCGTTCTTAGTTGGTGGAGCGATTTGTCTGGTTAATTCCGATAACGAACGAGACTCTAGCCTATTAAATAGGTGCGGGGTTCCCAGCACCTTACAACCTTCTTAGAGGGACAAGCGGCTCCTAGCCGCACGAAACAGAGCAATAACAGGTCTGTGATGCCCTTAGATGTCCGGGGCCGCACGCGCGCTACACTGAAGGAAGCAGCGTGTCTTTATCCCTGTCTGAAAGACTGGGTAACCCGTGGAACTTCTTTCGTGATTGGGATAGGGGCTTGCAATTGTTCCCCTTGAACGAGGAATTCCCAGTAAGCGCGAGTCATAAGCTCGCGTTGATTACGTCCCTGCCCTTTGTACACACCGCCCGTCGCTACTACCGATTGAATGATTTAGTGAGGTCTTCGGACCGATGTCCGGCGCGGCCTTTCGGTTGCGCCGGTCTATCTGTCTCGCGTGTGTCTTGATCATTTAGAGGAAGTAAAAGTCGTAACAAGGTTTCCGTAGGTGAACCTGCGGAAGGATCATTACCGGATTGTGAAGGGTGGCGAGCGCCATTGTTTCTACCCCGTGTGGGTGAAGCAGCTCGCTGCGCCCGACGCTTTCCGCCGCTGGCCCCGCTTGGACGCGGGGACGGCTATACCCGAACATGCCGGGGACTGCCTGAATTTTGAGGGGCGCCCCGTGCCAAATTTGTTGCGCCCAGTGGACGCCGGCTGCAACCTTGGACGGTTGGCTTGGCCGCGCCCGCGGGTAGAAACGGCGTAACGCACACTGGGTGGGCTTTCTGTCCGCTTTGGCGCTCTTGCGCGGAATGGGAGTAAGACGACCCGACCTGCTGCTTTGCCCAGTACGAGGGGAACGGCGAAGCGTGCGGTCGGTCAAGGAACTGACGGTCGAGAGCTAATGCCGCTGCCGCTTAGTACACACACGGAACCGTGGTGCGAGCGCTCTCCCGTCCTCCGCGGCAAACGCTGCCGAGTCTGAAAAGTCTGGCGGCTGCGCGGTCGCTTCCTGCGGCGAGTATGGAGTAACGACCCGACTTTGTTGCCGCCCAAGTACTAAAGGAACGGTGTGGCGCTCGGTCGGTCATGGAACTGTCGGTATGAGGGTGCGGCTGCCAAGTACGGAAGGAACCGTGGCCTAAAGTGCTCTCCCGTCCTCCGCGGCAAATGCCACCGAGTCCGAAAGGGCCGGAGGCTGCCGGTCGGCTCCTGCTCGTGACGCGCGAGGTGTCGAGATCGCGGTTTAATGCGACGACGTCTGCAGGCTATTCGCCCGCCGCCGAGGGAAAGGCGGCGTTGCTGCGAAGTACCGAAGGAAACGCGGCTTTGCTACGTCGGAAGCGTTCTGCGGTTAGCGGACTTGTGCGCTTTGGGAAGGCGCCGCACGTCGAAAGAGGAAGTACGGACAGACGAGGGACTGTAGTCCCGGATTCGAACGCACTTGCGGCCAGGCCCTTGCTGGCTTCGTCTTCCGCCTCAAGTAGACTTGTTGTGGCGCCGGCGCAGGGAGCCGTCCCTGGCACTGGCCGAGTGGTTTTGGAGAGCTGCGCGAGTACGCGCGCCGGGCTCTTGTCTTTCGTCTCAAGTAGGCTGTTGGATCAACAGCGGTTATGCTGCGGCGATCTGCCGATGCGAAAGTGTGTGTGTGTTTGAGGCCCTTCTATGAACCTACTGCTGACTGAAGCGAAGCACGTCGATGGGGGTGAAGCCCTGCCCGTGGCCGTGTAGCCGTTAAAGACTCCACAGCGGCTTAGCCCTAATCATGGCTCTGTCGCTCTTTGCAATTTTTAGTGGAGCGATGTGAACGTGCACACGAGACACACGGGTCCGGTGGTTGGATGGCAGGTAAAACCGGCTTCGAGTGCGCGCAAACGGCATAAGCTACCTCGAGGGCAAGCGAGGAAGGCGTGGGCGCAAAACACACGCGCGAGTAGCAGGAGTGGAGTGCCATTAGGCTTTCAGCTGCTGAGACGCGGCCGCCGAAAGAGCGAGACTGGAGGAGCGCACGCCGAAAGGCGCTCTTCGAAACCACACACAGGGAGACGCCACGTGCCTAAAACCCTGGTTGTACTGTACTGAATTGAACAAACTATTTTTCACGACTCTAAGCGGTGGATCACTCGGTTCTCGGGTCGATGAAGAACGCAGCCAGCTGCGAGACTTGGTGTGAATTGCAGGACACACTGAGCACTGATTCTTTGAACGCACATTGCGGCCTTGGGTCTTCCCTTGGCTTCGTCTGTCTGAGGGTCGGATCACATATCAAGAGAGACTTCGGCGCACAGGGAACGTGCGTCCGTCGACTCGTTTTGACCGCGTCGGCATCATGGACAGTACGTTGAGCGCTAAAGCCACGCGCCAGCGGCCTCACGAGAGGGAGACGGTGGCAAACCGTTGTGCCAATTCTTCGAAAAGACGGAAACGAGGCATTACTACTGCAGCGTGACGAGTGCGCGCCTCTAGCAAGACCGCCGCAGGATGGAGTCGGATACCTGCAGGGAAAGAGCGGTCCAAGCACGAGGCGCGAACGTCTGTTGCCATGTAGCGCGCACGTTTGCGAGAGAGTCGGAAGCGCACGCTTGCGTGCACGGAAAACGTGGGAATGAAACGCCGGCCGATTCCCGCGCCGTGCGCAAAGCCAGCGCGATCGCAATTTGCGCTGTTTGCCTTCGAAGTACGTCGAGCTCCAGAGCTGGTCGCTCGTTCACGTCACCGCAGTTGTGTGGGCGCCCTTCCGGGCTTCGTCGCAGGAATGGGAATCGGCAGATTCTTGCGAGGAGCGGGGAGGAGAAGGGTGGCCCCCGAAAGCGGTTCGACGCGACAGCGCAGTCTGCGAGCGAGAAGAGTCACGGCACGGCGGAGAATTGCCGCGAAACGGAAAATGTCTCCTTCGAGAGCGTGGGTGCCCCGTTGGCCGAGCTGAAGCGTTCCGTCGTAGTCCGCCGTCGGTCCAAGTGCTTCGCAGTCTCTGTCCCCTAAAGACTGGGCCACTCCAGTTGGGGCAGGGGCGACGCTACACGAGACGATGCCTCCCGCCAGGTTTTAGTCGCCCCTGCGGTGCCCGCTGAAGCGGCGCGCTGCTAAGGCGA
>NW_027315357.1:5000-17500 GCF_023375885.2 Dermacentor andersoni | reverse complement strand
GGTATTGACTGCCGCCTCGCGCACACTGGTACAGGGGGGGCTGCTTTTTTTTTTTTTTTTTTTTTTTTTCGCCGCCCCGGCTGACGTGGTTGCGGACTTTGCCGCGCGCAGGCGCGCGACAGACTTCTACCGGACTGCATACAATTTCAGCAACAACAATCCCGTGGGTTCAGTTGCAGTCCCCGCGTGGCTTAAGCGCCGAGCATTTTTACTCGCTACCTGGCTTAAGCGCCGAGCATTTTTATCGCGCTACCTGGCTTAAGCGCCGAGCATTTTCAGCCTTAAGCGCGGGCGTTCGGCGCTCTCCGTGGCCGCCCCGGCTGACGTGGTTGCGGACTTTGCCGCGCGCCGGCGCCGACAGACTTCCACCGGAATGCATACAATTTCAGCAACAATCCCGTGGCTTCAGTTTTAGTCCCCGCGTGGCTTAAGCGCCGAGCATTTTTTCTCGCTACCTGGCGTAAGCGCCGAGCATTTTCAGGCTTAAGCGCGGGCGTTCGGCGCTCTCCGTGGCCGCCCCGGCTGACGTGGTTGCGGACTTTGCCGCGCGCAGCTTGAGCGGTGAGCATTTTCAGTCGCCATATGTGGCTTAAGCGCGGGCGGGGTGTGGCCGCCCCGGCTGACGTGGTAGCGGACTTGGCGTAATGTTGCCCGTTGTTTCACAGGAAACGGGCACCGCGAATTTCATGCTTTCTTTCCAGCTTGGAACGTTTGGCTTTGTGTGCGGGTGCTGCATTTAAGGAGCTGTGTATAACTTTATAGAGCGTCTCAAGAAAAACAATTTGTTTGAAGCTTCACACGTGAGAGGAGCGGCTTCTGAGTACGAGGCGGTTTTCCTTTTTTTTTTTTTCTGCCGATAATTGTACTCATCTGCCACGTCTCTCACCACGATATGATATTTTTTTGGGGGGTTTCTCCTTTGATCCTCAAGTGAACGGACTGTCCAGTACTGATGCCATTTACAAAAATCCAAAACAGCAGAGGCCCGCACCTGCTCAATCAACGCCAACTCAATTTAAGGAAGGGCTGTTCAAAAGCTGATCGAAACCATCCAGTTTGGGAAAACCTATTTTATGCAGTAGTTTTTATTATTATTTTTTTTTTATTGTGAGAGACGTGAAATCCACACCACGAAATGAACGTCCCTTTGTTACCCTTTTGTTACCGCGGCTTCGAAACCGTGCGTAATACCAATTTAATTGTGTCCTGGTTGGCCGTTTGTCAGCACTTTGTGTTCTTCTAGAAAATCAACTACTAGTTTATAAATTACGTGCGCGAAATTTTCCTCCGTGTGCACCACCAAAATACTTAAAGAAGAGAGAATGCGTCCGGGGCCTTGGGATTTCGAAAATGCCGTGCTCTGAAATTTTCACATCCGCCATTGGAAAGATAATTATTATCCGTCGTAAAAAAGAAAAAAAAAAAGAAAGAAATCACATTTGAAATTATCATTGAAAGTGGCCACGTTTTTCGGGGCATGTCTTGATGAAATAATTTCAGTTCAGTTCAGCATGATTGGATTTCATCTTTTCCAGTATTCTCAGTACTCTCGTTGTAGTACCAATTGCCGGCAGATTTTTTTTTTAGTTGTTTAGAGTTATACATTCCTGAACGATGTTTTTCTTTTCCTCAAAGCTAGCCATAGAACCAGCGCTTTCTATAAAATCATGACAATAAGAATCCAGCATATCGGTTCATCTTCGGCGCGATTAAAGTTCGGGAACTGGCGATTTTTTATTGCCGTGATCAAGAAGGTTAACACCAGATAAGGCGTGATATTTCAGCATACCAGTCACGATATCTAATCGAATCTAAGATTGAAATGGCGTTCTGAATTCTTTCGGTTCCAGATAGAAAGAAACAGAAAAAAAAAAAAAAAAAGAAAGGATGTGATTGATTGCCATTCAAATCTGAAGACCGCGTGGAGAAAGTGTTCCGGTTTACATTCGGCAAATCAAAATGAACGGCTAAAATTAATCCATCGTCTGGTTTCATGCGCGAGATCACGTAAAAGGCAGCCATTCTTCTTAGCATGGTTTCTCTCTTTTGCTCTCTCATTCGCGCACGGAAATTTCTTCGTACGGGAATTTTATGAAGCGAAGGCGGCTGCAGACCATTTTCTTTGTTTAGTTCATGTTCGTAGGCGCAAATTACAAACCTAACACTTGGAGCAACATTTCCACTACTCTAGAGGGGCATAAACTGTAGACAGTGCACGCTTTCTCATTTATCCAATCGCTCGCAAACACATTGCATTGCTAGTCTACAGTGGCAATACAAAGTGACGTTTCACCATGCACGTCGAAGTTCATTACCAGTACCGCGCCAGCATCGACCGGCCGGCGAAGCGACGAGCTCAGCAGCGCATGCGCAAGGCCCGACACCACCCCAACCGAGCTTCCCTGCTTATCGGAGAGAGCAAGTGCGCGTGAACACGGGCGCGTCTGAGTATCTGGATTTAAAAAAAAAAAGAAAAAGAAAGCGTTTCCGAGATATTGACAAAGACAAGTGGTCGCGGTCGCTCTGAATCTTATCGTATTATAGAAAACGTGGGATGGCGGCGCTTCCTCGAGGGTCAGAAAGTACAATCGTCGAACTAGGTGGCAAGTGGAGTACATCCTTTTTCTTGGAACGGTTTGCAATTGACTGCTTGAATGTGCCGACCACGCGTCGCGGGTCGCGTATAGAGCCAACCGTTGGCAAGCACGCGTCTAGCGTAGCAGCAGAACCGATCGCGGTTGCGATAACCCATCGTTGGCAGCGAAAAAGAAAAACACCCACACGCAGTTTGTAGCAATAACCGTACAAATCAATGTGGTTTTAAATATAGCTTCACTGGTCACCCAAGAAGGGCACCGAAACTTTCTCATGACGCACACCGCTGTAGTCCACAAAGAACAAAGCGCACAAAATAGATATGATACAGCCGCACCGCATTATTTCGTGTTTTCACCATTTCATTACTTTCGTGTGCATGCGCGCTAGGGCCACGCAGGCCAGGAGTAAAAGGCACGAAAAAAAAAAAAAAAATGGTACGCAATCCTAAGCTTTGACTTGACTGCTGTGGCACTCGCATTTGTGTTCTTTACCTTAGGCGAACGCAATGCGCAAACTGAACTGGAATTTCCAATAATGGAAATTCCTGTTTGGCTCATATTTGCGTTTTTCGCCCGAGCAAGCGCTTCACTGCACTACGCTTTGCCCCTTCAACGTGGCTACACTGCCCGGCAGGCGTGTTCTGCGTAGGGCCGAACCTGCAGGCAAAAAGCATGGGCGCCGCCATCTTGTTGAGAGCGGCGCCAGGGACACAATCGCGCCTAGCTCATTGAGTTTTCCCCCAAAACTGAAAAAAATTTGACTTCATTAAACGAGAAAGATGCCACGAGTGTCCCAACAAAAAGCTTTGAGGATTACCGAAGGGTAACTGAGGGCGACGCAACGGGCTCTGGAAAGAAGGATGATGGGTGTGGCGTCACGGGGGGATCGGAATAGAGCAGATTGGGGTGTGCGAGAACAAACGCTCGTTAATGACACCAAAGTTTAAACCAGGAAAAACAAATGGGCATGCGCAGGGCATGCAATCTGGGGGGAAGATAACCGGTGGCCATTAAGGGTTACAGACTGAATTCCGAGAGGAGGGAAGCGTAGCAGGGGGTGGCAGAAAGGTAGGAGGGCAGATTAGATTAGGGACTACATGGCGACAATCGGCACCTGACCGGGGTACTTGGAGGATCATGGGAGATGCCTTTGCCCTGCAGTGGGCGTAGCCAGGATGATGATGATGATGATGTTCATGATGAAAAGGTAGCAACAGGTCTTCGTAACATACAGGTTAGAAAGATGAGGCACCTTTTAACCCTTGAATATATTTCGCCACATTCGGGCATACGACAAGTTTGTTTTCGAGGCGCTCGGTCCCACTGCTGCGAAAATGTGTACACAAAGGCTGCACAGTAGTTGCCAGAAATCGGGCACTCTATTTTTCTTTCATAGGGAATCTTTCTTCCACTTGGGCAGCGGATTTCGGCGGCAGGGCGAGCTTGCGTGGGCGCGGTGGTTTACGGATCCAAGCGATAGTGAACTCCAAAATCCAGTGTTGGCTTTGAGTGGGATTCATATTGATTATTGCGAACCCCACGGCTAATCCTACCCCCCATCCCCCCAAGTGGCTCTTTACAGGAGACAATCATTCAGAGACATCGGACAAATAGGAATTCTGGTTCTTTCTTTTGCTTTCATTAATTTTTCTCGAAGCCCATAACTAGAAATTTGCTGGAGCGGCTGTCCCATTTGCGACGCAACAAGTGCGACGCTACACACAGATGGAGTGGCAGTTTAATTACTCTCGTGGTCCGCGAACCGGCATCGTTGCGTGTAGTATAGGAATGGTGCGTGTCAAGTCAGTGCTCGCGTTGAGCTTGTGCTCTTCATTTTGATTGAATGAAGTCTCACCTAAGTGAGCGGGGCCGATCCCGGAGGTAGTGCAATACCGGGCCGACCTGCGGCGGAGGTGAAGCAGGCTTCAAGCACTCCGCCAACTTCCAAAAATAGGTTTAATATCGTGGGTCCATATAGAACCCGTATCAGATATTAAGCTGATAAGAACAGATACTACACTTTGATCTTAGCCAAAAGGCCGAGAAGCGATGTCCTTCACTTCACTTCATTGTACTACTGCCTTGTGGGCGCCCTGCCGACATGGGTAACCTCAGCAACAGCGTGGGCAATATTATAAAATTCAGCCTGTGTACAGACTCAACGCTCCCTATCTCACGGATGAATTCGCAACGCCTCAGTCTTTCGCTGTTAACGAAACGCTGTCGCGTAGAAACGAGACCCGAGTGCAAGCTTGCTTGTAACGCGAAACCAACCAAGGCAACCTCGTAGAAAACGGAACAGGCGAGCGGAAAAAAAACGCGCCAGGGGAATGCTTACTTCCGTCTGAATGCGACCGCTCAAGGTGACCTTCCTTGAGGGCTTCGTTTCAAGCCCGTGTGCAATTGTAATATACTACGCGCATTTCCTTCATTTCTTTTTATTTACCGCAAGGCCCACTGAAAATTTTGATACGGCACAGGCCGGGACGGATCGCAACGTGTCGAATCGACCGGTAGAATTAGGTAGCATGCCCCATGTACGAAGACGAGCAACATAGAAGTGAATGACAAAATAAATATAGAAAACGCTGCACACTCCTTCCAACCGGAAACATAGAGGGGAGAAAGATCGCCATCTGAAACACAGGCATTGTAAAAAAAAGAAAAAAAAAAGTGCTACCTCATCATCTTTACCATTACCGTGTGTGTGTATGTATATATGCATGTGTGTGTGTGTGTGTTTGTGTATTTATATATATATATATATATATATATATATATATATATATATATATATATATATATATATATATATACGCACACATGCTAGCATAGCTTAAACGCAGCTGGAAAGCTCAGCCTTGCACAAGAACCACCCCCTGTCGCAAACCCCTTTGAAACATTCAAATGCCAAACACGAGTAGAGCGAGGTCGTTCGAACCTGGCGCCAAAACGCATTGGCGCCATCTGTGTACGGAACTAGGAAAACCTGCGGACTTTGCAATACAGAAAGAAAGGTAGATGGCGTGAGCTAACGCTCCATTGCATACTAAGAACGAGAGTTAGTGAATAATGGCAGAAACGTCTTGGGAAGAGAAAAAAAAAAAAAACACGCAAAAGTTGTTGGCTTGTGCAAGCACTCTATGTTACAGCGATTAAAGAGCATAGCATCTTCTACAACAGCAGCTACAAAAAGAAGAAGAACGTGAGAGAGGGAGAGAGACAGGCGTGTTTCTTTGGAATGCAGAGCATGCAGCACATACTATAAAGTGCCAAAGAGACGGGGAAAGCAGATGGCGCGAAGGTGTATGTCCTCAAAGCTTGAAAGCAATTTCTAAATTACATGTACCGAAGTCCACCTACTCTCATCAGGTTGCTCCCGCCTCCAGTTGCGTTTAAAGTGAAATTACAGTCGCCTCAAAGGCAGACAGAGAGAGAGTGAAAATAGGTACACTTGCTTCGCGCAGCTGCAGCCGTTCAAATTTTACAGCAAGAGCACTCCCGAAGCAACAAAGTCCGCTGCCGCCTGGGCGCAATGCGCTCGCTTCAGTAAATTGCCGTGCTGGCCTCGGCAACCAAGAGGTGTAGTGCGGCAGACTGCTGCATTGTAGCACACCGCAAACCGTGCAGACGTAAGCGATCGCCTCGACATCGCTGCGAGCGCTCGAAGAGACAAAGTCCGAAACCACGTGTGCCGGGGCGGTGCGAGCGCGACGCCTTTGACGCAACTTTTGCGTACAAGCCGCCGCACCGCCACGACGGAATCGCTGGCATCCCGCACGCAGCTGCATTGTGTCACGCCGGCAATCGTTGAAACACCCGCAGTCGTCGGCGTCGGCCCCGACATGGTTGCGAGCGCTGGAAGAGACAAAGTCCGAAACCGCGTGTGCCGGGGCGGCGCTGAGCGCGACGCCTTTGACGCAACTTTTGCGTACAAGCCGCCGCACGGACACGACGGAGCCGGTGTCACCCTGCAGAGGGCTGCACTATAGCACGCCGGGAACCGGCAAAGAACCGCGCAGACGTCGTCGTTGGCCGCGGCGTTGCCGCGAGCACGCGAAGAGACAAAGTCCGAAAGGACGTCAGCCGGGGCGTCGAGCACGCCGCCCGCACTGTTCGCACGCGTGCTCGGAAATGGCGAAGGGGCCGCGCTAGCGTGCCTTGAATCGGTGAGCGGCGGTACCGCGGCGATCGCCAGAGCTCGAATCCGCCCTGCAAAAGCCAAATATTGGCGCTCGGCTCGGCGCAGTACGCCGCCGCGTCGCACGAGTACGGCCCCATGGAGGTCTGGGCACTTATCGCTGCTACTGTAAGGGGCCGTACGGCCCCGGCCGACATTGTACCGTAGTGCGATTTTCGGCTTGCGCGTGCTCGTGGCGTAGTCCGCGCACCGTTCCGACGTCGACAATCGTGCCCACGACTACGCGAGCGCTGGAAGAGACAAAGTCCGAAACCGCGTGTGCCGGGGCGGCGCGAGCGCGACGCCTTTGACGCAACTTTTGCGTACAAGCCGCCGCACGGACACGACGGAGCCGGTGTCGCCCTGCAGAGGGCTGCACTATAGCACGCCGGGAACCGGCAAAGAACCGCGCAGACGTCGTCGTTGGCCGCGGCGTTGCCGCGAGCACGCGAAGAGACAAAGTCCGAAACGACGTCAGCCGGGGCGTCGAGCACGCCGCCCGCACTGTTCGCACGCGTGCTCGGAAATGGCGAAGGGGCCGCGCTAGCGTGCCTTGAATCGGTGAGCGGCGGTACCGCGGCGATAGCCAGAGCTCGAATCCGCCCTGCAAAAGCCAAATATTGGCGCTCGGCTCGGCGCAGTACGCCGCCGCGTCGCACGAGTACGGCCCCATGGAGGTCTGGGCACTTATCGCTGCTACTGTAAGGGGCCGTACGGCCCCGGCCGACATTGTACCGTAGTGCGATTTTCGTCTTGCGCGTGCTCGTGGCGGTGTCCGCGCACCGTTCCGACGTCGACAATCGTGCCCACGACTACGCGAGCGCTGGAAGAGACAAAGTCCGAAACCGCGTGTGCCGGGGCGGCGCGAGCGCGACGCCTTTGACACAACTTTTGCGTACAAGCCGCCGCACGGACACGACGGAATCGCTGGCATCCCGCACGCAGCTGCATTGTGTCACGCCGGCAATCGTTGAAACACCACGCAGTCGTCGGCGTCGGCCCCGACATGGTTGCGAGCGCTGGAAGAGACAAAGTCCGAAACCGCGTGTGCCGGGGCGGCGCGAGCGCGACGCCTTTGACGCAACTTTTGCGTACAAGCCGCCGCACGGACACGACGGAGCCGGTGTCGCCCTGCAGAGGGCTGCACTATAGCACGCCGGGAACCGGCAAAGAACCGCGCAGACGTCGTCGTTGGCCGCGGCGTTGCCGCGAGCACGCGAAGAGACAAAGTCCGAAACGACGTCAGCCGGGGCGTCGAGCACGCCGCCCGCACTGTTCGCACGCGTGCTCGGAAATGGCGAAGGGGCCCGCGCTAGCGTGCCTTGAATCGGTGAGCGGCGGTACCGCGGCGATCGCCAGAGCTCGAATCCGCCCTGCAAAAGCCAAATATTGGCGCTCGGCTCGGCGCAGTACGCCGCCGCGTCGCACGAGTACGGCCCCATGGAGGTCTGGGCACTTATCGCTGCTACTGTAAGGGGCCGTACGGCCCCGGCCGACATTGTACCGTAGTGCGATTTTCGTCTTGCGCGTGCTCGTGGCGGTGTCCGCGCACCGTTGCGACGTCGACAATCGTGCCCACGACATACGCGAGCGCTGGAAGAGACAAAGTCCGAAACCGCGTGTGCCGGGGCGGCGCGAGCGCGACGCCTTTGACGCAACTTTTGCGTACAAGCCGCCGCACGGCCACGACGGAGCCGGTGTCACCCTGCAGAGGGCTGCACTGTAGCACGCCGGGAACCGGCAAAGAACCGCGCAGACGTCGTCGTTGGCCGCGGCGTTGCCGCGAGCACGCGAAGAGACAAAGTCCGAAACGACGTCAGCCGGGGCGTCGAGCACGCCGCCCGCACTGTTCGCACTCGTGCTCGGAAATGGCGAAGGGGCCGTGCTAGCGTGCCTCGAATCGATCGGCCGGGGGCCCCGTAGGGCGACAGACAGGCAATTGTGCAGGAAACCGTACTGGCCATTGGCGAGAAATTGCGTTCGCGCATTCGGTGGACGCGCTGCGCTTTCACGACTTCGGCATTGTGCTGCCGACGTAAGCTTTCAATCTTGCTCGCGGCGTTACGAGGCGGCACGATTTTCGCCAAACGCTCGTCGAAAGTGGCACGAGTACGGCCCCATGGAGGTCTGGGTACTTATCGCTGCTATTATATGGGGGTCCCAGAGAGCAGTCGCCCCCAAAGCGACCTGGGTGTTTGATATGCGGCGGGCTTCGTGCCCGTCAAGCGTGTCCCCCGGTATCGCTCCCGTGGATCCCACAGCTGACGTCTGCAGCCTCATCCGCTTGATGCGTTAGGGGCTGGTTGTCGGACGACGCTTTTTCCACGATATCGAAGTGTGTTCCGCATCGTCCTCGGACGAATCAAATACGAAAGCGCCGAAGGCGCGGGCGTGACCCGTCGCCTAGCGGCTTTGCCGTCTCGGCTACGTTGCAAGTGTCGGTCGGTCCACCAGTGCTGCGGGCTCGAGAGAAACCGCAAGCCGCGATCGAGTCCGACACAACCGGTCTATCGAGAATGTTGCGTGCTTCTTGCCGCGTGGCGATACCCGGCCCTGCGGGGAGGGCGCCGTTGCGAGCTCGAACGCCGTCGTCTCGGACTGTGCAAAGTGCTACCCTTTGCGAGAACGAAGCGTGTTGGGGCGCCTGAAGGTGGCCTCGGCATCGCAAAAACGGCGTCCGGCCTGCTTGAAAGGCTGGACGCGCAGTTGAACGATTACCTGGTTGATCCTGCCAGTAATCATATGCTTGTCTCAAAGATTAAGCCATGCATGTCTAAGTACATGCCGAAATAAGGCGAAACCGCGAATGGCTCATTAAATCAGTTATGGTTCCTTAGATCGTTTCTTCCTACTTGGATAACTGTGGCAATTCTAGAGCTAATACATGCAGTGAGCCTGAAGCCCTTTGGGCGACGGGTGCTTTTATTAGACCAAGATCGATCGGGTTTCGGCCCGTATTGTGTGGTGACTCTGGATAACTTTGTGCTGATCGCATGCGCACGACGCCGGCGACGTTTCTTTCAAGTGTCTGCCTTATCAACTTTCGATGGTAGGTTACTTGCTTACCATGGTTGTTACGGGTAACGGAGAATCAGGGTTCGATTCCGGAGAGGGAGCCTGAGAAACGGCTACCACATCCAAGGAAGGCAGCAGGCGCGCAAATTACCCACTCCCGGCACGGGGAGGTAGTGACGAAAAATAACAATACGGGACTCTTTTGAGGCCCCGTAATTGAAATGAGTACACTCTAAATCCTTTAACGAGGATCAATTGGAGGGCAAGTCTGGTGCCAGCAGCCGCGGTAATTCCAGCTCCAATAGCGTATACTAAAGCTGCTGCGGTTAAAAAGCTCGTAGTTGGATCTCAGTTCCAGACGAGTAGTGCATCTACCCGATGCGACGGCTCGGACTGAACATCATGCCGGTCCTTTCTTGGTGCACTTCATTGTGTGCCTCGAGAAGGCCGGTGCTTTTACTTTGAAAAAATTAGAGTGCTCAACGCAGGCGAGTCGCCTGAATAAACTTGCATGGAATAATAGAACAAGACCTCGTTTCTGTTCTGTTGGTTTTTGGAATACGAGGTAATGATTAAGAGGGACAGACGGGGGCATTCGTATTGCGGCGCTAGAGGTGAAATTCTTGGACCGTCGCAAGACGAACTACTGCGAAAGCATTTGCCAAGAATGTTTTCTTTGATCAAGAACGAAAGTCAGAGGTTCGAAGGCGATCAGATACCGCCCTAGTTCTGACCATAAACGATGCCAACCAGCGATCCGCCTGAGTTACTCAAATGACTCGGCGGGCAGCTTCCGGGAAACCAAAGTGTTTGGGTTCCGGGGGAAGTATGGTTGCAAAGCTGAAACTTAAAGGAATTGACGGAAGGGCACCACCAGGAGTGGAGCCTGCGGCTTAATTTGACTCAACACGGGAAAACTTACCCGGCCCGGACACTGGGAGGATTGACAGATTGAGAGCTCTTTCTTGATTCGGTGGATGGTGGTGCATGGCCGTTCTTAGTTGGTGGAGCGATTTGTCTGGTTAATTCCGATAACGAACGAGACTCTAGCCTATTAAATAGGTGCGGGGTTCCCAGCACCTTACAACCTTCTTAGAGGGACAAGCGGCTCCTAGCCGCACGAAACAGAGCAATAACAGGTCTGTGATGCCCTTAGATGTCCGGGGCCGCACGCGCGCTACACTGAAGGAAGCAGCGTGTCTTTATCCCTGTCTGAAAAGACTGGGTAACCCGTGGAACTTCTTTCGTGATTGGGATAGGGGCTTGCAATTGTTCCCCTTGAACGAGGAATTCCCAGTAAGCGCGAGTCATAAGCTCGCGTTGATTACGTCCCTGCCCTTTGTACACACCGCCCGTCGCTACTACCGATTGAATGATTTAGTGAGGTCTTCGGACCGATGTCCGGCGCGGCCTTTCGGTTGCGCCGGTCTGTTGGAAAGATGACCAAACTTGATCATTTAGAGGAAGTAAAAGTCGTAACAAGGTTTCCGTAGGTGAACCTGCGGAAGGATCATTACCGGATTGTGAAGGGTGGCGAGCGCCATTGTTTCTACCCCGTGTGGGTGAAGCAGCTCGCTGCGCCCGACGCTTTCCGCCGCTGGCCCCGCTTGGACGCGGGGACGGCTATACCCGAACATGCCGGGGACTGCCTGAATTTTGAGGGGGCGCCCCGTGCCAAATTTGTTGCGCCCAGTGGACGCCGGCTGCAACCTTGGACGGTTGGCTTGGCCGCGCCCGCGGGTAGAAACGGCGTAACGCACACTGGGTGGGCTTTCTGTCCGCTTTGGCGCTCTTGCGCGGAATGGGAGTAAGACGACCCGACCTGCTGCTTTGCCCAGTACGAGGGGAACGGCGAAGCGTGCGGTCGGTCAAGGAACTGACGGTCGAGAGCTAATGCCGCTGCCGCTTAGTACACACACGGAACCGTGGTGCGAGCGCTCTCCCGTCCTCCGCGGCAAACGCTGCCGAGTCTGAAAAGTCTGGCGGCTGCCGGTCGCTTCCTGCGGCGAGTATGGAGTAACGACCCGACTTTGTTGCCGCCCAAGTACTAAAGGAACGGTGTGGCGCTCGGTCGGTCATGGAACTGTCGGTATGAGGGTGCGGCTGCCAAGTACGGAAGGAACCGTGGCCTAAAGTGCTCTCCCGTCCTCCGCGGCAAATGCCACCGAGTCCGAAAGGGCCGGAGGCTGCCGGTCGGCTCCTGCTCGTGACGCGCGAGGTGTCGAGATCGCGGTTTAATGCGACGACGTCTGCAGGCTATTCGCCCGCCGCCGAGGGAAAGGCGGCGTTGCTGCGAAGTACCGAAGGAAACGCGGCTTTGCTACGTCGGAAGCGTTCTGCGGTTAGCGGACTTGTGCGCTTTGGGAAGGCGCCGCACGTCGAAAGAGGAAGTACGGACAGACGAGGGACTGTAGTCCCGGATTCGAACGCACTTGCGGCCAGGCCCTTGCTGGCTTCGTCTTCCGCCTCAAGTAGACTTGTTGTGGCGCCGGCGCAGGGAGCCGTCCCTGGCACTGCGCCGAGTGGTTTTGGAGAGCTGCGCGAGTACGCGCGCCGGGCTCTTGTCTTTCGTCTCAAGTAGGCTGTTGGATCAACAGCGGTTATCTGTCTCGCGTGTGTACACTCGCGTTTCCTCCTTGAGGCCCTTCTATGAACCTACTGCTGACTGAAGCGAAGCACGTCGATGGGGGTGAAGCCCTGCCCGTGGC